>NW_024881316.1:4350000-4455000 GCF_018691265.1 Tyto alba
TTTGTGGGTTTTTTACAGAAATGAGACATGGATTTTTTCCTTCTGTCTGGAAAATGTAGTATTATTATGTGTTAACTGAGATACAGCTTCCAAAAAAAAACTAATGCTATTAGTATTAACATACATAAGTGTTCTTTGAGCTAGGAGGATACTAGCAGACAAAACAGTATAAACTGGAAAGAGTCAACTGGTCTGTACTGAAGAAAATTAAATAGTCCTATATTTCTGTCCTGGAGAAAGTCTGGATAGCAGAATCTGAAGATACCAAGGAAGAACAGATATGGAAAAAAAGTGAGCTTTCCACAGTTCATAGTTCTACAGTGATAAAAGAAGAAGAAAAAATACCAAGGAAAATGAGAGATGAAATGACAACAGTAAAAAATAACATGATCTGAAAAACTGCACCTCCAAGCAATTTAACAACATAATTTTTAGGGTACTGCAGAGACTTTATTTTTAGTTTTTCCTAGGAATGTTTTTTATTTATACTTGTGGGTATCTATGTTGCACTACACAAAATAGGAATTAAATTACTAATATCTGATGGCAGCATTATGTTTAAGATAGACCAGAGAAGGAAAATTCTGATTCAAAGCCATTCCAGAGTGATGATGCTTTCAGTATCTTTTTCTGTGCCAAACCAAACATACGTGATGGTTTCCCCATGTTCTGCTGCAGTGTTCTTACTCCATTTGCAGCACTTCAGCTGCAAACATGTCAGAGGGAGAACAGTCTTCACACTGAACAGAGCTGAAAAATGGGACTTGGCTGGCTTGAGCACCTGATACCCACCCAGGCAGGGAAAGTGTGCAGAGCAACTCTGGGTGCTCATTAGCAGAGATACTGGATGGGGGTCACTTGCTGCAGGACTCCCCTTCTCAAACCAGCTGTGCGTAGGAGGACTGGCTGGTATCCAAGTTGAACAGGCACCTTAGCTGTGATGCCAAGGCCAGGCCTTCCATTACTAAGTTGTGCTACAACTGATAAAACCCAGCAACATTTTCCAGTTCCCTTCAAGTACAGAAACGTGCTTTTGTAGTATTTCTGTCTCAACTCGGGGATAAAGAGATTTTTACATAAGAGGAGCCTAGATTGCTATCATTGCCTACAGCAGTTGGTTGTGATAATACATAGCTCACTTAAGGCTTCTCACGACCTGGAAAATCATCTTCCCCCCCTCCTTTTTCATTCTCAGTTAGTTTTCTGCAGGAGCAGCCATTCTTCTCATCATATGGCCACAAAAGAAAAAATAAATAAATGTATGATATCTCAAAGGAGGAAATGTGGTTGAAAGACTAGAAAATGGAGAAAGAACATAATCTCTCCTTTTGGCAGCAACCTGGATTTATGCTGCATTCAAATGGCCATGTAACCACAATCTACCCACATTAAGTAAGGATTTAGGAGACTGCAAACAGAGACTGTCTATCTGAGTTTAGGCAACTCACTTTTCATTGTGTCACTTATTCCATTCTGCAGATTGGAAAGCAGTGGTCTTTGAGGTCATTATGAGGATGTAAATATTAATGTCTGTTAGGAAATCAAACACTGTAATGAAGATCCCCACTGAAAATACATGTACTAAGTAAAACTATTACAAGGAAAGTTAAACCAAAAATTTTGTTTACAGGCATTGAGGATCACAAATAAAATATCTGCATCTCCAACAGATGGAGATATAAATATATGAGTAAATTTAATACACAAGCTGTTTTAACAGTCCTCAGTATGGAAAAAAAAGACACTCGTTACATCTTTGAAAACTTTAAAAAAATCCATAATTTTGAGCAATTATTTCAGAATTATAGCAAAAAAAATACATGAATTAGTTATCTGAAAGTGTTTAAAGAAACTGACACACTGCAAGGATTTTGTAATTAAGCTAGCAGACAAAAATTTAGTCAATTGTAACTATGAATCATCTAGATTATTGAAAAGAAAATTTAAGAGAATTAAATGATAAAATCTCTTATCAGCCACTTGCTAGTTATCTGACAGGTTTAAAGAGAGATTGATACATGTTTAGAAATAGGATTAAAGATTGTTAATGAGAAGCCTATAAAAAATTTCACTCAACAATAGACAATCTTATCTGCCTTTTTAGACACTGAATTTTAATGTATGTCTTAACGCCAACTCTTCAGTGGATGAAACAATATTTACATTTTCATGCCATATTTATAATTTTTAGATCCATCTCCTAGCATGTTTTGAAATAAATAACTTAAGCTACATTTGCTTATCCTGTTTATCTTCACAAAACTATTTGTCACTTTAAAAAGATACAGTAAAATTGTAAAATGGATCTGCCTAAGAGGCCAAGAAAGTAAGCTTCATGTAGCAGTCAGCATCTATATATATATATGACTATAAATAGTTCATGAAAAAAACCTCACCATATCATATATGAGTAAGCCTTGAGGAACACAGGTAAGTGTGGATTAATACATATCAATTCCTGTAATTTACCAGTCCAAATAGTCTGTTAAAATTCCCAGTAATTTAATTTATGCCGGGCAAGGTGTGAGATAAGTGACATGACTATAGCATAGTCATTCACCTTCATAATGAGTTACAATGAAAAATGACTGACAAGGGACATCCATTTCAAAAATTAATCTGTGCCACCACTAGGGTGCCGAACATACTGGTCTCAGGATCAATTATCTGATTTTCATAACCTTTTCCTAAAAAGTGAGATACATAAACCTGGTTAAAATCAAGGTCTGTAGAATTTAGGACGTTCAAGCAAAGTTCACACTGTTCAATTTTTAGTGTCAAAGATGTCAATGTTAATTATAATGCAGTAAGATCCCAACATTCTAATAAACAGATGTAAAATTGGGTCAATCAATTATATCCTAGAACCAGACACCTTGTAGTTCATTTAACATGTATTACATCCATGGGTAGCCTGTTACAAAGACCATATTTCATTGTATCTTCCATTTAAAATACAATGTAGTGCTTTTTTCAGAGCAACAGTTTAAGAATAGCTAATTACTTTATTATATTGTTTGTGTTTTTTTACCAGCTTCCAAAGAAATTTTGGCAGGCCTCAAGTCTAGGTGTGTAAATAAACTGAACTCCCACCATCTCTGTGGTCATACCACATTAATTTTTTACTGTAAATAGCAAAAGACATAACAGACATACTGCTGATGTGCAACATGATTGAACTTAGTCTTGTCAAAAAAACGTTAGTAGTACAGATTTTTGATATTAGAGAGGGCCCAAACACATTAAGAAGAGCTGAACAAGTGTTATCCTGGAAGTGGGTCCTTAACACAAGTTAATGTGATGTCATCACATAAACTTCTTGGACCAGAATATCTTGGAGGCAAGATAGATACCATTCTAAGAAACCACTTACCTTTTTTTTTTTCTTATTGCTATTACATAATGTTTGCATTTTGTTAGCATTCCAATTTTGCAGGCACTCTACATGAACACAAAGGTTAAAACCAAAAACAACAACAAAAAAAAAGAAATCCAGTTACCAGGACAAAAACAAAGAGGTAGAGAAAAGGCAGTGAAATGACAAGAAAAATGAAGGATCTGTATCATGAAACTCAACCTGATAATGGAAGGTATCACAAGTTCACAAGTGGAATATGAGTTAGTTTGGTGTCTTGTAGAAACTAAATGATCCCCATGCATCATAGGTAATTTCTGGAATACGATGTTAGACTAGGGATTCCTATAATGTGAACTCATGTACAACAGGAAAAAAAGAAAAGGAAAAAGAAAATAAAAGTCTTGCAATCTGAATATAATATCCATCACCAGAAAAGGAAGGTTTGTGCTGAAACATAAACAACTTTTTATTCTCCCTCAGGTTAGATTCTGCTCAAAGATCACCTGTCTGGTAGAACACTATATTGATTTTAAAGTATATAGAGACAAGCAAGAGTCCAGAGCAAGTAGCTATTAGTAGATTTGAGTTATTTTGTGAACCATTAATTGGAAGAAACGAAGATAAAATCAAAAAGCCTGATAAGCTTTATCAAACTGAACTACAAATATAGCTGTACTTCAGTGATGATTCTTGGAAACTGGATTCTGAATCTAGGACTGATTCAGATAATGACAGCTATTTCAACTTCTTTTGGTAATTTGAAAAATGCACATGTGTTTCTGCAGTTACCAAGTTCATGCGAGCTTGTGATTTAAGATCCTACTCTCTGAGAGCTTACTCAGTCATAGGATAGAATTCTGGTCTAGAAAAAGCTGCTGGATTTCATGAACCTTGAACACAAAGAGGTTTTTCTTTTTTGTATTATTATTATTATTATTATTATTATTGTTATTGTTATTGTTATTGTTATTGTTATTGTTATTGTTATTGTTATTGTTATTATGTTTGTTATTATGTTATTATGTTATTATTTTGTTATTACATCAGGAAACTTTGCTTCAAAACTTTCAGAGAGAAAGATGAAAACATGACCATTAATGAGGTATGCTGAAAATGGCTATCCATTTTGAAGTAACTAAACAGTCTGAAATGTTTCAAAACAGAACTGTGCACCAGCTGCTTTCAGTAACCATGCTGCTCACTCTAAGGTAGAGAATGTTGTCCACCATGTCTACAAAGATTAAATTTTCTTAGGTGTTTTTTACACCGAATCAGACAAGTTACTGAAATTTGAAGTCCAGCTGGACAGATATTTAGTTGTGGTTCTCTTGGTAATGTTCAGAAATTACTCAGCAGCAAAAAATCTTTTACAAAAATATTTTTTGTTATTTTCTAAGCAGAGATCAGATTTTTTTATTATTATTACTGAATATGTGTTCCAAGTGAATGAAGATGAAAGGATATTACAAATGAAGATGAAAGGATATTTATGGCTTGATAGAGAGTTCATAATTTGTCTTGCATGCTGCAGATTGGAACTAGATTATGTCTTCAGACAATTGGAAAAAGCCTTATGTTTACAACCCTTCAAGTCCTCATGGGGACTTGAAGCACCCTGGTATCTGCTGAAGAGACAGCACAGCTGGGCACAATCAACCCAGGAGATTTCTACACTACTTTGATGATAACTTCCTGACATGGTTGTTGGAGGAGTCAAGAGGAGAGGTTCTCTGCTGGATCTCATACTTACAAATATGGAGGAATCAGGGTGAGGGACAGTATTGGACGCAGGTGATGGATTTGAGGATTCTGAGGGAAGATGATCAGGGCAAGAAGTAGGATCATAATCCTGGATTCTAGGAGAGCAAAATTAGGCCTTTGGCCTTCCAAGACCTGCTTGGAAGAATCCCAAGGAAAGCAGTCATGGAATGCAGGGACAGTCTTACAAATGTCAGAACCCACCTGGATTGAATTTGGCAAGCATTGTGAAAGGCAACAAGAAGGGTTTCTACAGATGTATCAACAGCAAAAGAAAGACTAGGGAAATCATAGGATGGCTGCAAAATGGGGATGGAGACCTGGTGACAAAGGACATGGAGAAGGCCAAGTACTCAGTATTTTCTTCAATTTGGGTCTTTATGGATAAGACCAGCCTTCATAAAAAATAGATCCTTGAGACCAGTGAGAAAGTCTAGAACAAAGAGGACTTACCCTTGATGGACAATGACCAAGTTAGGGAATATTTAAACTAACTGGACATATATAAATTGATGAGAATTGATGACTTGATGAGATGCACCTGCAAAGGGTGAGGGAACTGATGGATGTCATTGTGAGGTTACTCTTAATAATATTTGAAAACTCGTAGTGATTGTCAGAGATACCTGAGGACTGGAAGAAAGCGAATGTCACTCATACCTTCATGAAGGGCAATAAGGAGGATGTGGAGAACTACAGGTATGTGAACCTCATCTCCATCCCTGGGAAACTGATGGAGCAAATCCTCCTAGAAACCATTTGCAAACATATTAAAGACAATAAGGTGACTGGAAGTAGTCAGCACGGATTTACAAAGGAGAAATCATGTCTTACCAATCTGATAGCCTTCTATAATGAGAACACTGGCTCCATGGATGAGGGAAGAAGAGCAGACATTGTTTATTTTAACTTTAGCAATGTTCTCAGCATTAATCCCCATAACAACCTCACAGACAAACTGATGAAATATGGACTAGGTCAGTGATCAGTAAGGCAGATTGAAAAGTGGATTAACTGTCATGGCCAAAGGGTTGTAATCAGTGGCAGAAAGTCCAGCCATAGAACAGTAACTTCTGATGTAGCCAAAGGGTTGATACTGGGTCTCATACTGTTTAGCATCTTCATTAATAACCTGTATGATGAGACAGAGTGCATCCTCATCAAGTATGCACATTACGCAAAGAAGGAGTGGTTGATAAAACAGCTATTTGTGCTGATATTCAGAGGGATTTCAGTGGCCTGGAGAGATGGGCCAACAGGAACTTCATGTAGTTGAACAAAGGGAAATTACAAGTCTTGCACCTGGGGAAGAATAACTCCATGCACCAGCCCAGTCTGGAGTCCAACTAACTAGAAAACAACTTTGCAGAGAATGAGTTGGGGCTTCTGCTGGACGACAAACTGAACATGAGCCAGCAATGTGCCCTTGCAATTAAGAGAAACAACAAAACCTTCAGTTGCATTAGGAAGATGATTGCCAGCAGGTCAATGAAGGTGATCCTCCCCCTTCTGGTGAGACACATCTAGAGTGCTGGGTTCAATTCTGAGCTGCCCAGTACCAGAGAGACAAAGACCTAACAGAGTGAGTATGGTCCCCAGGCAAAGGTCCACAAAGATGGTTGAGAGATTAAGCAACCGTCATATAGGGAGAGGCTGAGACACCTGGGACTTGGTCTGGAGAAGAGAAGGCTTAGGAGAAGGCTGTGAGCACAAACTGAAATGCCAGAAATTACATTTAAATGTGAGGAAAATAATAATTTTCACTGTAAGTGTAATTGAACACTGGAAACAGAGAGGTTGTAGAGTCTCCACCCTTAGAAATATTCAAAACCTAACTGGACAACATCCTGGGCAATCTTCTCTAGTTGACCCTGCTTTCAACAAGGTCATTGGACTCTACACTCTGCAGAAGGCCCTTCCATCTGGAGAAGTCATTGACCTCAGCAGTTCAAAACTTCAACAATTCTACGATTTTGTGAGTCTATAATTCTATAAGAGATGCTTCTATGATAATCCCACAAGTAATTTTTACTTATTACAAGTGGACATTTTTAACATAGACATTAATGCATAAAAAGGTTTAGCAGATGTATCTATCAGAAATTTTTATTGATCTACCTAAGCCTAAATGGCCCAGCCAGTTATCATGGTTAAAAGATAAAGAGAATGATATGGTTACCATCACTATGTTAGGCTGCTTTCTACTCTCTGGGCTTAACAACCATCAGTCTACTTGTAGGACACTGACAAGAGACAACATTTTGCATAAATACATCACAAGGTTTGAACTTGTACCTTCAAAACCAAATTGTTACTGAATTTAGTCTGTAGTGGATGATGTAGCCCAAGGAATATTAAAAACAGCTCAAGCTTTTACCAATCTTCAATGTTTTCATATAATTTTTCAGGTAAGTTTAATGTAGGATTAAGTATCTTATTTCCTCCAAGAAAAATTCCTACAGTCATGGAAAAGAAGGAACTCTAAGATATTTTTCTATCATTTTTATCTCATGCTAGATATCCTAAGTAGCTGAAAAAAATATGCATTGTATGACAAGGAAAGAAAAGCAATCTCTTGGCTCTGAGAATTCCTGAAAGACATATCCATGTGTACAGTTCAACATTCAAAAACATAAAGTTCATCACTACAGAGTGACATTCCTTGAAGAGAATTTAAAAGAGAAAGCTGGTATGTTTGTCCTCAGGATCAGATGCATAAGTTGTTCCTTTCATATATCTACAGTTAGCATTTTTGTCAAATTCCCACAATTCTGTCATTCCAGCAGTTGTAGAAAGCTAGTGTTGCTGGATAGGAATGAGAGGAGATATTTCTTTAGTTTTAAATAGAATTATCTTTCATAGAAAATTTCTAATTGTATCAATAAAATAATTAATAAGATAGCATTGGCATAGGTTTTGACAATGAGAGACTTGTTGATCTAAGTGGGTAGACATAATGAAGGAAGGCAAAGTTCAACACAACAAAATGCTTAATCATAACTTTTCTAAGCTTAAACTAATTAAAAGTTCTCTTTCACAAATATCATCCTGCATATAACCCTTCTTTTTATGTATTAACCTTCTTTTTCCATTTGTAATGAAGCTGATTTCATATTAAACTCTTTATAGAAGCTATGTGAACATGATGTTCTCTATGTCTATACCCTGACCATGTAGGGAAATTTCCATTAAGATGAGTCAGTGTGGTAGCTCCTTTGGGTTGGTTTTATTATTTTTATTTTTTGATTAGTCTACTGCTATAGTGTTTAAGATTGCAGGTAATGAGCTAAAACAATGTATTACTAGACTGACAGTCAATCAGATCACTATCACTTCAAACATCATTTAGGAAGATCTACTTTTTTTATTATTCATATAGCTCCATAGTTCATGGTGCTACATAGAACAAATCAAAGACAGATTCCCTGCCCCCTAAGAGCTTACAGTCTAGGCAAGTACAAGAACAACAGGAGAAGATAACACAGGCAGGGGACAGAGCGGGATAGTAAAAGAAAAGAAGGACAATTAGATTACAGTCACATGAAAAGCTAGTGTGTTTGTCTTGGTGAATACAAACTGGGGAGATGAGGTGCTTGAGTAACTTTATTTTTAATTAGAACTACATTTTATAGGAAAGTCAGAAGAAAAGGATTTTGAAAATTAAATTGAAAGTATCAGAGGTGTTTGTAGGAAGGCAGAGAGGCAAGACTGGAAGGGAACAGGACACTAACATATTTGAGGTTGGAAAGCAATGATCTTGGATGTCAGATGAGTTAACCTTAGTGACCCTGTCTTTTCCCACACATCTTTGAAAATATGACAAAAAGAACAATTGCTGCTGTACACCTAAACACAGGCTTGTACCTTATTTTGCCTTTAATATCGTATCAGTACCTATTTGGCTGAGACCTTTAATATTGCATCAGTACGGGTTTAGGGATATATTGGACAAAATCTTGATTCCTCTTAAGCAGGAGTTTTGACATTGCTTTCAAAGTAGTCAGCATTTCAATCATCATATTTTGTGATTGTTGATGTATTTGGAGAGTCTGATGTATTTGGAGACTAAGTGAAGTTGTGTTTAAAGTACTTTAAATATTTTTCTAATATCCTTAATATAATTATAATATAGAAAATATTTAACAGCATTATCTTTTACCTATTTATATGCCTTTATCTCTGCTCATAACACCATTTTCCTGGAAACATTTTGATTTTATAGAATATCAGGGCATTTCTCTTACTTCTATTTGAGGCTTTGTATCTTGGTGGTTTTTTTCTTCATAAATTATGTCTTTTCCATTCTGAAGTGTTAAGTACTTAGTGTAGAAGGGCTAAACAGTGTTATTTTGGTTTTTTTTGGAAGACTTTATGGGTGAAACCAGGAAGGATTAATGTACAGTCTCAAGAAATAAAAGCATGAAAGAAAAGGTTCTTTCAAACTTTTACTGAATCCTTCAATTGAAAATTGAGATAGGAACTTCAGAAAGTAGTATCTCATACAAAACCTGCCAGATACTCCCTAGATAAATTTGTATTTGTGTTGATGTAATATAAGAATACTATGTAATGGCTTGCTGATGTCTATAATTGGCCAAATCCTCATTTATTATAAAGCACCACATATCTCTTGATTTCATCCAACTATTTGGCTCAGAATTTTCACTACCAGTCCTTCACAAATGACAGCAGTAAACTAAGGGGTTTTTGTCATTTATTCTGTAATATCCACAGAGATATCTAGAGCTATCTAACCATGCTGAGGCAACCTGAAGATCTAAACTGTGTGTCTTGAGAATCCTTTAAGATTATAGATGTCTATCTTCCTTGAAACAGATAGATTAAAAAAAAAAAAAAAAAAAAAAAAAGAAGTCCCCTTCAGTTTTTACCTCCAATTGTCATCCATCAGGTAGCACCATATAACTGTATTATAACTGCTTTAAAAGTCTTCTCTAGAGTGACATTCAAGGTCAGTCAGAGAAGCACCAATCATCCTGTCCTGGGAAATCAACAGACTAATTGAGCTATTATATGAAACCACATAAAGCAGTTATGTACAGATTCTGAATCTTCATGGGCCAGATACTCACTTGATTGTAGCCAGTGTAGTTCCATTGATTTTAATGACATTATAGAAATTGATACTACATGGGAATTTGGGACTAGCCATTCAGAAGCCTTTCAAAACGAGGAAGTTTTCTTCAGAATTGAGGATTTCCTTCACTGTTGTGAGGAAAAATGAACCATTGAGCTTTTTTTGAGTACAAAACTACCAGCAGTATTTTCTACTACTTTGTGTGTCAACTCTTTGTTAGTTATTTTTCCTTAAATGTCTCAATTTCCTGTGAAAAATAGAGAAATAAGTACTAATGCACATCAATGTAACAGTATGAATTACTGTATGATTTTAAAAAAAAATGCATTATCCTACTATGAATCTGTGGAGCCATGCATTTCTAGTCTTGCTCTTAAATACAAATCTCCAGTTACTTCGCATACTTCCCTTAAAAATGGAAGGTTGAAATTCTCACTGAAATCTTCATTAAGCCACACTACTTCTGTGTTAGGATTTTTATTCCTTGGGGGACTATGACTCAATAAAAGATTTGGGACATATTCTGCATTCACACTTACTTTGGCTCACATAAAGCTTAATGAAAATTAGCCATGTGCATCAAGGTGAGAATGGAATCCTGCTTATTTCAACACCCTTAATAGAGAAAAGAAAGAGTTTAATATAATACAGCATTTTATTACATGATTTTACAAATTTTATTGTAAATCATCAGTCAAATGCAATAGCCAATTTCTTTTTCCATTCTAAACCATCATAACTAGAAATTTTCATTGTGTTGTATGACAGTTACTTTCTTCCCATTTTTATTTCAAAGAATCAACTTAAATACCTATTACATAGGTATACTAATTTTCAGAATCTTTGCTGAAGGTGTTTTTATCTTGTTTATACTTCAGACAAAGATAACCTGTTCTTTGTAATCACATAAATGGGGATGAAACTCTCACAAATATAAGAGAATTTGTTTTCTCAGTCCCTGTTCACAATGGAAATGGCCAGCTCAGTCTCTATGAAGATTTATGAGAACCAGGTAGTAGACACAAACCTCCCCCTTCCCCCCCCCAGAATTCATGATATAATTTCTACAATTTTAATGATATATCCTATACTCTTGTGCTAGAAAGATGATGATTAAATTAAGCCCCAGTAAAGAAATGATCTCATTACTCATCAATGACTGATTAACTATGATAATTGTAATATTTTTTTTTAATTAGTCAAATGAATTATTTTCCATATAAAGACCATCTTCATAATCTTTTTTGGTTGACATAACATTACTACATAGCCCATCCTATACATTTTTTGTGGAGAAACAAATAAATTTACAGTAGACAGAGATGCAAGATTCAGCATCTGTAGGGCAGTTTTTCAAAATGTTATGTCCAGGAACTCACCACAAGCAGGACATATGAATTAGCTTTGAAGCAGCTAAGAGACAGATCCTGCAATATCTTAACACAATGTGCTGTACTGGCTTCTCTCAGAAATCAAACAAACTCTCTGGCCACATGTTTAGTGGCAAGAATCAGTTGGATAGGTCGCTAAGCTGAGGTTAAGTACCAGTACTGACACAAAGTACTGTACATACGTTGCTCAAATCACACAGCAAAAACAAAACAACTAAAACTGACATAATTTTAATGCTTTTTTTTTTTTTTCGTTTTAATTTTGTGCATTGGATTCAAACAGCAAACTGAGTGCACTTTAACTGTTATCACAATGTGGTCAAGAGGTCTGTGTCTTTTACCATTTACACACAATTGTTCATGACAGCATGTTATCAGCCTAGTGGAAACCAGGGGTGTAGCATGGTAAGCAGTGGTGGTAGTGCACCTATTTTTTATATTATCTAACTTGAAAATATGTCTCTTCTAAGATTCCTTTTTCTTGATAAAAATATTTTTCACCAAACGTTGGTGGTGCACACGCACTACCATTCATGCTTGGCATCACACCCCTGACAGAAACACATGTTCTTATTTTGTTGATAAAAAGTATTACAAAAATTTCCATACAAAAACTATTTTCATAGAAATCTTGCATTTCCACAAATAAACCTGAACATTTTTTTTTTTGAAAAAAAAAAAAAACTGCTCAAGAATTTTGTTCATTTAGCACTGTGACTGTATTGAAAAATGCAGTCCTCCTTAAAGTTCTCCACATTCACTTCTTTAAGGTGACCCATCCCACTTCCAATATTAGCGAGAATTGCACAGGCTCCATTGAGTTCAATTAGTAGCAGGAACAAGGGTATCAAAACCCATTCAGGCTAAAATGCAAGCCCGCTATGTGTGAAATACACGGCTTCCCACCCCCCTCCCTCTTTTCACAACTAAAGAAAAGAAGTAATTGCTTATATCTAAAGGTTGTAAGATACATTCCTTTGTACTAAAGAAAATCATTCATCTAAAAATTGGGTCAAAATTATGGATTATTTTTTGTTTGGTTGTTTGTTTTTTTTTTTTTTTAGATCAAAGTTCCAGCCCAGGTAAATTTAAGTTACTGATTTTATTTTTTTTTTTATTATTATTTATTTACTTAGTTCAGTGACACAGACAGTCCATAAAGCAGGTGAGCATCCTCATATTTATCCTTGTATTTATGGGATTCATGTTTCTTCACTTTAACATTTCTCCCATCCAGGAAGCTCATATCTCCTGTCCAGATGGTAGTTTTAGTCTACCAGCAGTTACCAACTCTTCTATGCTTGGAAGTTCAGAAGAACGTGTGGTTTCTTGTTCCACTACAGTTCTGAGATATTACTTTTACTAGACTCCTTCCGTGGTCATTATCATCCTGGACATTTATTCTCCATCTCCTGGCAACCGTTGAACTTCAAAAGGAACCTGTAATTTCTCACCGAGACTGCATTTGAAACCAGCCACAAAACTCACATGGAACATTCATTCATTCAGAATGGTGGAAACCCATGACGAACAGTGTAACCCCGCATAACTTGGTTGATCCATGATGCTTGTGATTCGAGTCTGGCCATTGCAACTGCTGAGATCACAGAGTCTCTAGTTCATAGACACAGCGGCATGAGGTAACTCATTTTATTTTGCACAGGTTGCATATTTCCACAGGAAACATTCTCGCAAGGTTGTTTGGAAAAAAGACGACAGTTTGTGCTTGGGGTATTTGGCTTCCCAGCTCTATGCCATGGTTTCTTTACCTGGCAACCTTCTGTCGTTAAACGTGTGCATGTTGATAACTTCTTCTGTTTTCACAATAACGGGGGCCTGTGGCTTGTGTTTTAACCGACGCTGACACTTCAGAGACATCCTTAGCTCCTCTACCATGGCACTACAGAAGGACCTCTACAGAGGGAAATACAGGAAGAAGAAAAAAAAAAAAATCTGTAAGAAATGTGTAGCTGCAGTGTCTAGAAGCAGATTCACTCTATCGGTACAGCCTTGTCAGTCCTGTAAGTTTGTTTTGTCTCAGCCTTGAGCTCATTAGAAATTGCTGGTTTTTAAATATGCATGACATAATTATTAGAATAACTTATCAAGCTGTGATGACTCAGTGAAAAAATCACCTTGTCTCTACAATTATTTATCTCGTAGCTACAGACTATGGATGCATATGATACATAAAAATACTTCAAACAGATGTTCTGTTAGCATAGGCTAGCCTTACAAGGTAGCACCTGAATGTACCATGTATATTAGGTATTCAGTAAAACCTCCTTGCCCATATTTCAAAATAATAATTTCATTACTATATGATTTAAATAGCTGTTCCTCAACACAACAACAAGCCTTAGCATAGGAAGTTTACCTAAATTAATGTTTAAATACTGTTAAAATGCAGACTCATTACTGAAAACTATTATCTACTCCATTATTTTTCATATAAACTGTATCTAAACACTTCTTCCACTATTGGCTATAATTTGTAAAATATATATTTGCAAAAAATACTCAGTTTTATTGATCTTTATGAAGAGCATATTATCAGAAAAACAGTCTATTAACTTATTTCATCAAAAGTTAGATCCTCAAAGCCCTTTTTTCATTTTACAGTACAAGAAATTTGAAAAGTAAAATAAAATCTCCCGTATTCCCTCAGTTTGACTGAATTCTCAACTGTTAACAGTATGCTGAGCAATTAGTCTCTCCTTGGTGTAAGAATTGGAGAAATATGGAAGCATATTGGATGAATATGGGAACTGAATGAAATATGGAAGTAAGAAAGAGGAGTCTCAGTTTTGCGATCTGTGAAGCAATCGCTTTTATCATATACTTAAATTAAATGTTTTCCAGTTAATGGAGAAATCTATTAACTAAATAACACATCCCAGAACATGAGATGTTATGACAAGCCTCTGACAGTTGCTCTCATTCAAAGCAAATTTGAGGTATAATCTAGCCCTTTGTTTTTTTCTTTTTAATATCTCATCTCCAGTCCAGGGAGATGATCATTAGTTAATATAGAGTAGACTAATTTATCTCCCAAATCAAGAACTCTGTTCTATTTGTAAACTGTTAAATTTCCATTATTCATACAAACCTGGAGTTTGGAGGTCAGATCCAGAAAATATTTAAGCACCTCACCCTACCTAGTTCTTTAGGGACCTAAATTGAAACTGTATTTATCAAAATCTGCATTCAGCTTCCAACCTCCAGGGCTGAAGGCACTCTGAGCAGTAAGGCACTCAGTTTTCCACATTAAACTTTATAGGTTTGTCATTTGGCAATTGTCAGTAGAAATTCTGGTAAACAAATTGGTCCTTGGCTTAGTCCTGGATCCCATCAGAATTTACACTCAAGTTCTCCACACATAAGATCATCAATCCAGTAGGTGGGCTCTGAAAAGACCTAAAAATCAAGTTCTTAAAAAAAAAAATGGCAACTGCTAAAGGACACATGGCAGACATTATAACTTTCTCCTGTGCAGCATTCATCAGATGGAGTATTAAAGCTGAATGTAAAATACATTTGAGAGTGTCAATTCAGTAACATCTGCCGGAAGAGATTTAAACTTCAAAGTCTCAGCAAACGACTGTAACCTACAAGCATAGACCATTTCAAGGTAAAAACACTTGCAGTGTATTCTATCTACTGATGGTGTTTCATCTTGCATGGAAACAGTTAACAGAAGCAGTGTAGGAGAAAGAGAGAGAGAGAGAATGTGGGTTGTTCTGTAGATTAGGAATTAGAGCACATGGTGGCAGAAGATAGGCTTCAGTGATAGTTCCTGTTTCAGTGATGACTTCAATATTTTTATGTAAAAAGTTGTTTAGTGCAAAAAAGTGCAAACATGAGTTGTCTCAGTCATGAATTAGAACAGAACATGAATCCCCCAAATCCTGAACAAGTGACCTCTTCCCTAATGCTTTGATGAATAAGGGAATAGACAGGTGGGAAGGAAAGAGTAATCTTTCTCTGACTGTGCTACTCTTCCTTTCAAAAATTCCTTTCTCCTGCTGAGTTTGAAATAAAGGAGCGACACCTACACAACTTATGATAGAAAGGGTTTAGCCACCTACGACTAAGAAAAGTTTAAGTCATGAATCTAAAGGGCAGCAATGTTTATCTCTCTGGTGCAGAGTCAAGCACAAATCCTTCAGAGGCCAAAGTTTAAGACAAAATTTGTCATTTCTGGCTCACGTGACTTTTGCAATGGATGCTCATTAGCAAACCCTTTTAAAAATGTTCTGGTACACTGTGTTGACATCCAAGACAGAATTTATGGCCTTCATTGTGTGAATGAGGTGACTAAAATTTCTAATTGAATGGTCTGAACTGTAATATGTCAGATCTTCATGCATAAGCTATTTTTGTTTAGCATTGTGTAGAAAGCAGGAAACTGTATCTCCTTATTCAGCTGTATCTCCTTATTCAATTCTCTTAGACTTTCTCTTTTTTTAAGAAAGTGCTGCTACTTAACATCAGAACTGCAGTTATGATTATGAATCCGAAATTAACCATGAAATCTTTTAAAAGGGCAAGATTTAATTTAATATTCCCTAATGGTTTACAGGCTAAACTGCTAAGGCTTGCAGATCTTGGCATTTTCACTATATGGGGAACCTAGCACATAACTCAGGAATTTCACAGGGAATCCATTAAGATGTAAATGCTCCAACTGTCAGCATTACACCACCTCCAGCCATTCTATGGCTCTCACCTCTGGAATCAAAGATCTAACTCAAACATTCTGAGGAACAAAATCCTTCTAAATTTAAAAATGCACTAGGACTTAACACTTTCAAGATTGTGTGTTTCTTGTCTTTTTTTTACCAAGACATCTAACAAGAGTGCCAAATCAGAGTGAATCCATTTCAGGATGCATCAATCCACCAAAAGCTTTTGCAAAGATCTGCAAACACTTTTTAAAGTGTATAAATTTTTATGAACAGGATTACAATCAATTGTCAAGATGTAAGAAGATACGTGCACTTGATGCCAGCATTGTGAAATATCCTGAAAATGAGAGCTCAAGAAACTTGCCAACACATTTTATCTGAGAATTTTACCTGGATCCGAATGCTCATTAAATGAGAAATATTGGCAAGACTCTCAGTCTTAAAAAGCAGTTAACACAATTTTGAGATAGTTTTTTTATATAGAAAATTCTTCCATTCTGTGTTTTCAAGTTATTTTGTATAAATTAAGCTCATGGGAACTTATCTGCAAATATTGTATTAAAAATATGATTTAATTACTTCATTTAATACATTTTTGATGTATGCCATGTCTTTTCAAATAACAGATGTCTGAAAATAGTAGACAGTATTAGCTCCCAGACAGTACCATTGTTTTGGTAACTGAGCAATGAATAAGAGAAATATTACTTTTTTTTTTTTTTTCAAATTTCACTCACTGTCAGGTATTTAAAAAAAAAAAAAAGATTAATTCAAGGATATGTAACAGTTCATTACCTGGATCCTTACTATTAGTTGGGTTCTATTTGAGAAATATAAGGAGAGTTTTCCCACATACTGCAAAACCACATTGAAAAAAGGTTTACAAAGGATTACTTTATGTTCGATCTTTTTTTAATAGAAATGTTTTTCTTTTCATTTTGATTACAGTCTGTGTACAGTCTCCATTATCTATATAAACTGTGTTTTCGTTATTAAGATACAACTTTTTGGAAGAAGACATGAAAAAAATAAGCTGCTTTAGAATACTTTTTTTGTGACAGATAATGACATTTTCAGATGATTTTAGAAAATACAATCCAATGTCTCGATCCTGAATTCAACTGACCATTCAGATTGTTAGGGAAAAACAGCGACTTTTTTACAGAACTTATAGATTATATTTCAAAACCATTGTCCATTGAGCACTATTAGTATATATTACAAGACTCTATGCATAATTAAAAGAAAATAACCTTTTGCCCCCAACTTACCTTCCACACTGCAGGCAAGTTATGAGAACATCAATTATTACTGATTTTCACCAAACCTTACAAAATCATAAGCTGTCTTCTTAAATGTTAAAAGAAGGTAAATACTGCCTCCAAGTCATCTTAGATATAATCAAATAGTAGAAGAGTTGAAGGAAGCTATATAGTTCTCTAAACAATAGTGCAGTTAAATGCAACTGTTCTGTTGTAGCAAATTGCTATAAAACATTAGAAGAAGAGAACTGTGATTCTAAGTGGGGACTTAAGTGTACAAAAGAAAATTTTCATCAGAACTGTAGTTCTTAACCTCTTAATGCAAAGCAATTTTGAAATATCTCATCTTCTTAAGAGGACTAAAGAAGCAACTGATACCTCTTTGCCACAGCTGACCACACACAAGTCACACAGAATCAAGAAGATAATTTTGTGAAATGTCACCAGTGTTTAAAATCTATTTAGACAACTTATGCATGGCTTTACTGCTTGAGAAAAAATTGTAAATTTGCATGTATGTATTGATATGAAATATAGACAATATTTAAACTGTTTTTATTATATTGCTCTATAAGAATTTCAAAAGGTAATTAGAAACCTTATTAGCATTTGTTAGACATAGAATTATGAGACTGTCACCACAGATACTGCTTTTAACAGCCTAAAAAGAGCAATAGGAAAAAAAGAGATGGGAATGACATGCTTGCACTACTCAACATTCTGATTTAAGTGAGTAATATTCAATGTGTTTTAAATACAAAAATCTCCAATCTCTTGCTGTTTTATATTTTTTCCCCTCGTTAATATAACATTGACTGTAAACATTCAATAAAAAACTGTAAGATTTACTCAGAAGTTCATTAGTTCCAGCCTTGTGTGTCAGATATTATTTGAAGCCTTGTTTAATATTCTTAAAACAGTAACAGCAGTAATCCTGCATCATCTTGTTATGTTATGGGTCAGTGTTCTAGCATCTAGTAGGATACATCAATCAAACTGGTTTTCATCTTCTTAAAGTTAGTTGCAAATGAATGCACAGCCCTACCTTGACCCTCCCTCCTAATCAGTCTCTCTTCCATATGCCACTCCTCCAGGGATTTTGAATGTGTATATGGAAAACCTGTCAATCTTAAACCCCCTAGACAGAAACATGAATCCTAGCAAAATGTTGACTTAAGATCACAAAGAGATGAAAAATTAATGAAATGAAACTAACCTCAGAAAAAAAGAAATCATATTTCATTGTAGTTGAACCATTGCCATTTCAAAATAATTTAAAGTATACTTGTAATGATCAGATTTTTAGGTTGCTTAGTTATATACCTAGTCTTAGACATGATTTTTGGTTGAAGGTTGTACACATAAATGTGCATATAAATATACATAATATGGTTACATTAAAAATATTTTGCCACAGTTTTCTTATGTAGTGCATTTTCAATCCATCGCAAGTATAATGTAAAAGTACACTGCAGACTAAGCTAACCTCAATTAGCTGAACATATCACTAATTCTCAATTTCAGATTTAACAATTGGTTTTTTTTTGGTAGAATTAGAATAAGCAGTCACTTTAGGAAGTTATTTTCAGTCTAAAATGTATGGGAGATTTCATTGCGTGCTATAATAAAGAGAATAATATCAAGTAAAATGAAAATTTTAATTCCATAAATTAAGCAGTGCTTCCACCATAGTATATACAAAGACAAGAGAGTTGTTTCAGAAAGCTTGTTGAAGCATGAAATGCTTCACCCTGTAACTGAATTGAATGCTGATTGTTTCAAGGAGTTTTCTAGCTATTTCATGGACATGATGAACAAGAATCTGATGGGACTGATCCTTCTGTTAACAAAACAACACAACAATAATCTTCTGTGGGCTGAAGTGCTCACTGTGTTTTAGAGTAATGCAAAGAACTTAGATGGCAAACAGGACCTCATTGCAGGCCACTTCTAGCATATATTGTTAGTGTCTCCCTGTGGGAAAATAAGCTTCCAGCTTGCCTTAAATAAATTGTCAGTTGATGATCAAAAAAACTACTCGGCCACTGTCAGATTCTAAAATTTATTTCCTAATAAAACAAAATGTATGCTGGTGGAATACAGAGACTTCTGGTAAAGCAAGTCTGAGTCCATTTAAAGTCTTCAGAAACTATTTAACCCAGTTTCCAGTCTGAGTGCATCCTGACAACTACACTAGTTCCTGTGGCTGTTGGGGAACTCCTATCAGTTCAGAAAGCTTTTTCAAAGGTGGCTTTGTTTACCTCTGCTAGCAGCCTTTCTGGCCATCACACTGACCATGACATTTTTCTGACTCACCTGTGGACCTAGGCTGGGGCAGATGGGATTGCACTTGTGTGGTTCCACTCTTTCCTCTCAGAGAAATCCCAGAGGATGTCATAGGGCAATTGCTCATCAGCCCCGAGGGCTCTCTCTCATGCAGGATTCCACAAGGTTTCATCCTGTCATCTCTCCTTTCAACATGTATATGAGGCCACTGAGGAGATAATGAAATAATTTGGGCTGTGGTGTCATCAGCACTCAGATGATACACAGTCCTACCCTCTTGTCAGACCAGGATGGTGCAGTCATTTTGCGCTTCCAGTACCTGGCTGAAATAGGTGTATGATGGCAGCCTAATCCAGGAAGATCAGTGTTGTGTTGTACAAGTAAAAGGAAGCATTCAGAAGATATTATATACCCTTATCATTCAGTTCCACCTCTTGTGAAAGAGGCTTACAGTCTCAATTTTCTCTAGGTTCCTAAATTTGGTCTGGGTTTTCAAATTTGATCTGCGATGATAAGTACTATTTGTCACTTGTGTTTCAATCAGTGGCAATCATTTCTACTAGCGGGAAACTCGCCACACCAGTCCAGGTCTTCTTCCAGGATATATTACTGCAGTTGAATGTCCCTGGACAAGTGCTAAAAATGACTGCCAGGAGTTTAATAAGTGCTGACAGGAATTCATAGTACTTCAGCCATGTAGATGCCACTGAGCAAATAAATAATAGAATATATGGTACTGCCTATCTGATTTAGAATGATATCCAGTGCAACATTTTAACGGTTCTATATGTTGCAATCAGAGCTGTGCAGGGTATTTCTCTGCCTTTTAACAGAGATGATCCTGATTGCACTGAAATCAGTCACCTGAGATCTTGCACTCTCAGCCACTGGATGGGAAAGTTCATTCACCTGTTAAACAATTTTTGATCCTAGATCTAAATATGTTCTCTGTTTTTTCAAGGAAGATCATATTTGTTGATCTTCAGACATGGTTAAAGGAAGTAATGATGATATGTAATTAGTCCTTTGGAATATGAATCTATCTCAATTAAAATACCATATATAACACCATATAGTTTAATTTGAAAATTAATAGCTCATCTTACAGAGACATTTTAGAAAATAAATAAAGCCTTTCTCTACCTGAGTTCAGCTGTATCTAACCAGCTTTTTTTAAAGTTCACTGAGCTAAAGTCCACAGTACGTTATTCACTGTAAAAAATTATACTAGTTTTATAGTTCAGTGTGATAGTATAATCTTAATATAAAATTTGGCATGGCCTCAAATCATATTGAACAGAGAGATATTATTAGTATTAATTTAATGCCAACAGTTTCTACTGTTTTGAAAACACTATTATAGTCATATTGCACTAGATAATATCAAAATAATTAGCATCCTTTTCTCTATAATAACATGCTTTCATCTGACAGTCTAGGATATTTTCTCAATCAAAAAGGCTGTTGGAACTGCTTGTGGTTACTTTGCTGGCTTATATAAAAGTCAAAGTAGTCTAAATCAGATGAACTAAACTGTGTTTGCTACTAGACTTAGCTATAGTATAGTTGATTAATTAAAAGATTAATATTTATATATTAAAGTATTTGTATACATTAAATGTTAAAGTAATATTTAGGAGAAGACAATGAAAAATTATTAGAAAGACACAGATGTTCTAGAAGTGACGTATTTTTCCTTGCAAATGAAGAAAATACGTTTTTCAGAGAATGCAATCATTATATAAAGTGAATGTTTATTCTTTCTACTGATGAGTGAGAGTGAACTATACTTGCCATAAAACAAATAACATGGAGGGGTTTCCAAAAGGTTTTTTTCTTGTCAAAAATAAAATATTCCATAAGATCTGTAAACTAAGTCCTGATCTTCGACTGAACATCTATGGAATGAAAGTGATCCTCCTGATATCATATTCCTACATTTGTACTTGTGCAATGGTCAGCTTTATATTAATTTATAATATTTCTCTTCTTCACTTCTTGAATTATACAAATTAAGATATTAAAAATACCTCAGAAACAAGGTCAATTACCAAATAGATTTTGGTTGAGCTGCAATCAAATATCAAAATAGAGATCTTGATTTTAATGTTTTATTCTTCATAAAGATTTTTTAAATGCCACAATCGGTCAAATTTCTTTTTTCCATTCTTGGCTTCTTATATCTTTTTTTCTATGAAAGGTGGGGGAGATTGTGAGTTTGATTTGGGGTTTTTTGGATTTTGTTTTATTTTGTTGTTTTTTGTAACAGTTCTTTGCATTAGAAAATATCCTCTAATGTGTATTTAGGCAGTTTCCAAGAGGACATTTAATTACAATTAATACCTCAACTTCATGTAATCTGTACAGTTATACACAAACAAATTAACCATACAAGTCTATACACCACATACAGTGCTCAAGGGAGTACAGGATGATAGAAATTACCAATTTTCCAGCTGCATATCTGCAGAATGCAACGTGCTAAAGTTGGAAAAAGATTTCCTTTTACGAGCTGTCACAAGGGCTGTTGCTTTTCCCAGACAATATTAAAAATTCTGACGTTACGCCATTACAAAATGTGACATGACAATACAGGCTACATCACTGACTGTATGTTGTATAAAAGTTACTTGGGATATAAATCCCAAAGCTTTTACTTTGATTTACCAAGAATGTCCACATTCTTTGTTTACTGTAGCCTGAGGAACAAGCTTTTCAACTTTAAAATATTTTGAACTTACCTCCCCCTGGAAAGGAAAAAAAAAAAATCAGTAGTCTGGGATTTACTTTGGGGTTGTTCCAAAACTATTATAAATTACTGTCCCACATATTAACTGCTTTTGATATTAAACTATGAGGAATATTGTCTGAACTCCAATAACACTGACATAACTGAATTTTTGGAGAAAGTAATGAGAAAGTCTTTAATGAAAACTGATTTAGTAAAATTTGGAAAAAACCACAAAACATAAAATATTCTGGTAAAATGAGAAAAGATCCTAAAAATGTTTTAATTTTTCATATTAAATTATTGTGATAATTTTGTTTTGCACTGTTGTTAAGATAACAATTAAAACAAAGATAGAAATAATGGCTTTCTACATATCCTGCTAAGAAAGAAGCATTCTCAGGATTTCAGTACTGATCAACTTCTTCCTGTAAGACCCTTCCATATAGGACAAGTTACATGTACGCACTTTGCTCACCTCAAGTTTAAAAAGAAACATTTTAAAATATAATGAATTAAACTTATGCTGGTACAGACAGATTGTAGAAGGACCTTGGTAAATAAATTCATGTTAGTGTTTACACTAACTTCATGTAAACAAGTCAAGAACAGTTAAATCATATTTGAGAGAAGTACAATACGGACATGGTATCAACAGTATATGGTTACAGCAAAAAAGGTTTTTCAGATCAGCAGCCCTTGTCCCCCCCTTGTCTCTTAGGAAGGGTGTGAGTCCACTACATTAATAAAACCAGGTTTCAATATAACTTCTCAGGCCAGTGCCACATTCTCCAAAGAAACCATGACCAGGATAGGTACAAGGACAACCATTTGCAAGGGTGACAATAAGCAATGTTCTACATATTGACATTGCCTTCAGCAATACTGTGAATTTCATTCTAAAGTTTTAAGTGATGCACATGTAGTTTCTGACACACAGCTGACACAGTGATATCTAATTACCGTGTGAAGGTGGTATCAAAATGGAAATAATCTCAGAGAAGACTTAAAAAAAAAAAAAAAGGTCAATATATTATCAAACTGAGAATCATGGATATATTATGCCAACTATTAATGGTCTTCAAGGTCAATGTTTTCCCTGGCCTTTACAGTATTAACATGAGTTATACAAAACTAAATGTATGAAATGGATGTAAACCCATAACACATTGAAGCACATCAATTAAAAAAAAAAAAAAAAAAGGACATAATAATTGTTTTAGATGGCTTTTGTTTCTAACATTGCTTATTCACTGCCCTCTGAGTGCCTGTTAAAATCAGGGAGCAGGTCATTCACCATCAAAAGCAATTATAAAATGCAAATGATGAAGCATTTATTGTCAAGATTGGCTAGATAAAAAAGGTCTGCTTAATAACATGTTTCCAAACAGATAACATAATTAGATGTTTGTATCATAAACAATAGGAAAGAATACAAGCCTTTGGCTTTTTTTAAAAAGGCTGCAATTAAAAATAGGTGAGCATTGTGACATAAATTCTATTAAAAAGTAACAATTAAATTTCCTTCTGAGAAATTGGAAAGCACCATCTTGTGGTTACTCTGCAGGAATGCAGTCAGGACAGCCTCTGGTCCGCCATCTCCTCCTACCACTTCCTGCTGTGTCAACTGGAATGTCAAAATTCTGCCACAGACAAAGACAATGCTTTGTCATTCCCAGAACTTCCTCTGAAAGACATCAGTGAGACTATGTACTAGGTAGGTAGAACTAGAGGGGTTATTTAGCTCAAAATACACCCCAGGTTATCACATTACTCAAATATGTGTTTGAAGTAGACAGTAAAGTCAGAATTATTTGCAATTGTAGCAAAACTACACTTTATTTCTAATATGTTTAAGATCAAATACTACCATAACCTAAATTCTCTTCAGTTCAGTAAGGCTGCATTAATTTTTGAGCCAGCTAAGATCAGAAACTTCCATTCCTGGTATCCTTACATTACCAAAACCAAAACACGGTTTGTGTATTTTGCAGATGGTGTTTGAAATTTTGTACATGATTTATTTTGGGCAAGAGTCAACCAGTTAAGTTTGTGCCATTTTCAAAGACATAGTTAGTCTCATTCATATACAGGTCACAGTTCAGCTTTCAGAATTTCCTGTTTAATAGATCCTCAGTTGTAAGTAAACCACTGTTTTGTATGTAACACGTATATTTGCAGCTAGTGAAGTCTGCTTTGGGTCCAGTCCTGATAACTGCTCATTGTACCTTGTGAGTTCAACTATCCAGACTGATCTTTCTCAACTTATTTGTGTATCTGAATGCAGAATTATTTACCATGGAAAGTTGAATTGTTTTTGTCTTCCTTGGGAACGTATGTAAAATATAAACCAGTATCAATTTAGTTACTGGTTTTATTGCTTTTATAATAAAGTATAAATAAATATTTCAGAGATGCTGATTTAACTGATGTATAGGTTATGATTTGATCGTATAAGTCCAAAAATACTTCACTGGTGTTATTATTTCAGTATGTTCTAAGATTTAATCTAGTATTTTGTATTATATGAAGTATATGACCAGATCTCTCCTAGTGAAACAAACAGTTAAGGTATGCTTACATGTGTCTCATTTCACGTTATCTGAAGTACTTAACAGTTCAAAATTAATAAAAAGTACATCTGATGTTTTTTCACAAGCAGACCTACTTCTGACCTGCTGATGGCTCAATGAATTCTGAATGGCTATAAATGATAGCAGAATTGAATCCATATATCCTTACTTTTACATCCATCAGACCTGGATTTTCTAGAAAATATTTTGTAAATTAGGACACTTATTTTTCAAATGAACTTGCCACAGTAAGTGTCAATGACTGACAGTCTAACTGTAATAACATCCAGTCTTTGCTTTTGAAAGGTGTCAACAGAAGAGGAATTTCTCTGTGTCTGGAAGGTGTTGTAGTGGCATGAATTTATCTGTTTCCCAGAAAGACTACAGGTAGTGTCACATGTTTCCTTGGACTTTTGAGCAAATCAGGAGCCTGGATGTTCTAAACCACTTTGGTTACAAGATACAACAGGTTTTTAGCAAATAACACAATTTTGTCTGCTGCATTTCTGAGCTCAATTCTTTTCAAGATTTCATTCTTCTATCTAGGTTCACACCAGCCAATGTCTCCATTTATCTGTGCACTCCTGGAGCTGGGTGACATCAAAAATACTAAAAAAACATATCTAGATTTTGCACTTTAAATCTGCATTGCCTCCCCACCGGAAGTGCAACTGTATATTTTGTATACATTAAAAAGCAGACACACATGTTAATATGCCCATTTGTATCCCAGAATACTCCATATATTCAGTAGCTGAAGTTACCTGATTCTTTTGTTGCCATGGTTGTTTCCTTGAACTTTGATCTTCCCTGTTTCCACATGTTGACAAGCATTATACAAATGCCAGTGTTACTCTGATTCTAAAGGGATGAAACTACAAATATCACCAAAAATAGATGCTTCCTCTCTCCCCATGGGATAGACAGACAACATTATTGGCATGATTTACTCATCCCAGCAGAGGAGATGTGGTGTCTGGAGACAGATAACAGTACTGCTTATTTCCCCTTTGGCTGATGCTACTCCCTCTCCCAGGTAAATGGGGTCTGTTACATTTGGAGAGGATGAAAGACATCCACTGAAGGTCTGTGAGTGCTAGGAGAAGAGTGGGTGAGGGGATACTGGGGTATCCCATGTGTAGGGATGCTGGCATCATTTTCCTATTAACTTCATTCCATAAGTAAAGGTCTACTGAAATTTTAGAGGTCTCCTGACATCAGGGTATGTGAGTGTAGTGGGGAGGGGAGGGAAGGTAAGAGATTGGTGTCAAGGAAGAAAGAAAGAAGAGAGACCTGACTCTTTCGATTGCTTCAGATTCACTCAATTTTTAAATGTATCTCAATACTTGTTATTAAGACCTTTCTGGTACAAGTACTGTTAAAAGGTCAGATACCTCCAGTCATTCTTATCTCTATTCATCATTAACAAACAAAAATAAAAAATAAAAAAAAAAAAAATAGAAAAAAAAAAAAAAAAACACAACACAAAAGCATAAGGCTTACAGAAAAATGTCCGTAATTGAGAATTTTCTATTTGTTTCTTCACACAACTTGAACATGCTGTTATTGTCACATAAGATGTGCATTTAATCCCTGCAAAATACTGAACTCATATCACAAGATTATTACCAAAACAGTCCTATTTTTCTAAGTGAATGCTTGTTAAAAACCCAGAAAAGCTAACCCAAGTTATATTGATGTCCATATGAAATCCATATACACCTTAGGAATGGATAAAAATTACTGAGACTTATATGGGTTACGTAAATAACTGTTATTTTTTTTCCTCACAAATTCATTTCAGAACCATAACATTCCAACAGTATGTTAACATAAAGGAATCAACCTGTAATATCATAAAGAAGAGAATCTAAATGGTCCTTTAACAATTTAATAAAATGTACCCATGTTCAAACTGTGTTTAGGACCTTTCAACCTCTGTGTAAGTACACTGCCTTTGTGTGTATTAGGAAAAAACTTGTTAACAATATACTTATAATAGCACACTTGTATAGCAAAAGGTTGATTCAAAATAAGTGAAAACAATCTGTAAATTTTCTGAGTAATAATTCAAGTTACAAAAACTCACCAGTAGCATCTGGAAAAATACCAATATAAACATAGCTGTTGGATTTACTATTGATTTACCAAATTAAATTTCTAACTAGAAATATAGAAATTTCCTTAGGTCACAAGCTCCTCAAAAGGAGAAGAACAAAAGAAAAAGACCTAGTAAAATCCAGTAGTTTCTCTCAATTTATAAAATTCAGAATTTGTCATAGCAATAAAATATACAGTTTGAGTTTAGGTTTAAACATGGGCACATATATATAGAGAAAGATTTATTTATTTATTATGCAAAAATAATAATTCCAATTAAGAATTTCACAAGATATTACTAGTGTTGGCATAATTACAGTATTGTGGTTGTCTAAATTACAAGTACAGAACAAATCAACACTAGAATTTTCAAAACTGAGTCAGTTTGAAATTACAGGACATCATGTGAGTAGCAAACCCACCAAAAAGTCATGTTGATGTAATCTTTTCCAGATGCTACCAGGACATCTTTGCAAGTATAAACTTCTGTAAAGAACATTTCTATAGAGACATTTTTAGATTTGACTTTAAGCTACAGACAGTTTGTCTTTTGAAAATCAAAATTATCTGTAGATTAATTTGTTTCCCATTACAGTTTCGGATTTCTTCTTCATCCATAATATTAACTGCAGTGAACTTCCAGGAGTAAAAAGCTGTCTTTTTTCAGGCTTGAATAAGAGGAGAAATAGTCACTTGTCCTGAAATCTGGCTACAATTAAACACATTGAAGACAAATTAAAAGCTGTAAATGTAAAACTTTGGGTACTTTGTTGTGATCCTTTGTTATATAATCACTGCATTTTACACAATAAACAATCAGTATGCATCACCTACATTTTACTACCAAATGTTTAAGTATTATTTAAATAGACCTTAAATATAAAATAAAATAGGAAAAGACAATATTTACCTTTTCCAACTGGGCATTTTTTTTTGATTTGTACAAAAACTCCCCCACTGCCACAAAGACAGAAAGCACTAATCCTGCTGCCAGCACAATGAAGATTCCTCCAATATTTTGAACTCCCAAAGCACTGGCTTCTTTACTTTCCTCCTCTGGGCAGCCATTGCCTCTCCACCATTTCTCTTTCATCATGTGGAGCTTGCCCTCCTCTTGCAGCTGAAGAATTGCTATAGTAATCTTGTCTCTATATGGAGAACCTAAAGAGACCACAGGGAACACATATTACATAGGATATATTTTAAGGAAAGTTAATTATATCTGATAAGAATAAAATGTAAAATAATGTCACAGGAAAAACTATACTCTCTACAACCACAATATTTATCGAAAAGCCATGTATATCTTACCACATCACACTAGTCACATAAATACAAACCCACATGTGCGCACACATATAAATGTATGTGCACAAAACTCGATCCAGCTGGTGTTGACTGTAAGCCAGACAACTTGATACAACAAGTCCTATCACATTTAGTCCCATGGTCTCAAACATCTTCATGGCCAACTATTATATACAGTCAAATAGTATTGAACTTTCAATTTCCATCAGGCTTTCAATTATGCTGCAGCAGATTTAGTCTAATACCCATAAATCTATGGGCTATGGCTTCATAGCTTGTTACCCTAAAGCTAATCCAAGGTCTGATATGTAACAAACATTTTATACTGTTATTTTATTAAAAGAAGAAACAACAATTTATGCTTCAGAACCAAGCCACAAAAGTCTCTATTTGATAGATTGACAGGCACTTAAGATACCTTCCAAGCACACATTTGCTTATTAACAGTACCAGGTAGAAATGCATTCAGAAAGATAAGGTTATGTGTGTTTGGATAACAGGAATGTAAATTTTCGTGTTTTAATGGATTTCTTTCTCATAACTCAGTATTTTAAAATGACATGATAATTTTGTAGCTTTTGAACATTTCAATATTTTAAGGGGCAGTTCAAAGGGTAGTGTCATGTCTTTGTATGCCATCTTCTCTCTTTATATAGTGCATAAGGACCTTTCCATGAGTACTTTAAAATCTACATTAATTAATGAATAATGCCAATGGAGAAAGCTTTTCTCTTCTGAATTTTAGAGAGTAAGTCACATCAGTGAGAAGCGCTTTCTATGTTAAAATCTGTGTAATGTTTAAGGAGAGAACAAGGTCATAATTTTTCTTCTCCTCCTTCGAAAACAAGAACAAAAAATTCTTCATTAAAGTGATTAAGAAATCCAAGGAAAAACAACAAAAAAAAAAAGAGCAGATGAAAAGGCATGGCATCCCGTCTTTCATGTGATATGAATGCAAAAAATCCCTTCCCTTCTTCTTTCTATCATAATAATGCTACTTATTAGATATAATTTTTATAGTGTTTCCTTTGGCTGAGTAATAAAATGCATTTTCATTAACTTGATACCCTTTTTAAAAAAATCCTCAGCATCCTTTAGAGAGATGCCACCCATTGACTATCTAATGTACTGTGATCAGCTGTGAAGGAGCTGAAGGAGCTCGTGGATAGGATATTTTAGACTCTTTACACTCTTGGAAAACATATATTTTCTTTTGGAATTTCTTTCAATTTATTCCTTAATTCTTCAATTTCTTCTTACCTATCTAGAGCTTATAATGAGAATGAAGCTAGTAACAAGGGGTTGTTGTGCCAGCATGGAAGTAAAACATAGAAAGGACCATTAATTACAAAACAGTTTGGGCTTTTCCTTAATTCCAGAATAAAAGGTGGGAAAAGCTGGCATCAAAGTATTTAAATTGCAAGAACTTGTGGGGTTTTTTTCACCTATGCTTAGAAAAAAAAAAAATGACATTGTGCACTAGGACCTAAACTGTGCTTACTCAGGACTATATGGGAAGGAGAAAGAAAGGAAAACAAACTTTTCTACTCTCTTGTGCATGCAGGGGCCTAAATAACACTGTTTCAGACCACCTTGATTACGCTGTACCTCTGCAAAGCCCTATACTTGATACATTTCTTCAGTCAGATGGAAGGAAAGTGATTAGTCCACAAAATCCTGGGGAAGTGTAAGTGCATCCTATAATCTTTTGGGGATATTTTCAGCGTTACACTGCCTATAAATATTTAACAACAACAACTTAAATAACATTAGATTCTGAGAAATAATCTTGGATCCAGTTTAAACCATCTTCAGATCTGACAGGCTGCTTTCTAATTAAACTGATTTGCATTTCATTTCCACACTTTCTGTTGGTCTAAATATAGGCAGTACCAACTATTCTTCATGTATTATTTATATATTCTAGGGACCAGATTTGTACACTTAAAGTTCTAGTCCATTTGAAGCATTTAAAAAATGAAATAACTGAGGAATTCATAGACAGAAACCATAAAGCATGGACTAATCCTATCTACAAATAGTTAAGTTTGAGGACTGCAGTAGAAGCATGCAGTTAATAGTGATTCAGTTCAACAGTATCTGTATCACTTACTGTTGGTGATTTGCAAAATTTACACAAATAGTTGTGGAGTGGACAGATTACAGAACTTTTGATGTTTCTACTGCAATATTTGTATTTGGTATACCTTATTATCCTGTACTAAAAATGGCAATATCACAAGTAAGGATCAATGTGGGATGACCAGTGTTGCATACTGCTGCTGTTAAATTAAGCATTTGAAATTTTATACCCATTAAAAGGCTAGCATTCAATGCTATAGTTCTATTTCTGAATGACTTACAATGTTCTAAATTAACTGATTCACATTTTGCAACAAATAATGAGTACATCTAATAATCCAGTATTTGGAAAAAAAGTAACTTATAATGCTGTTTATGCCAACTCTCAAGTAATTATTAAGAAAACAAAAGAAACATAGCAATGATATAGCCTAAGATTTTATTTGCCCCTAGGTTTTTTCCGATACAAACTGGATTGCAAGTCCCAGCAATGACACCACCAAGAAGCACCTGAAGTGGTTAAAAGTATCATGGTTAAAAGCACATGAAGTGGTTAAAAGTATACTAACTCATGTCATCTGTGGATGACAAAGTTAGTATACAAAAAAATAAAAGGAAAGGAATAGAGAACATGGACAAGGCATCCAGATTACTCTCTGGTTGTTAAAACTGTTTTCCTTACAGAAATGAAAAATTTCAACAAGGAAATGTAAAATATTTTTGACATTTACTGGTAATTCTCCCTATCACTCCTATCATGTGGCTGAAGAATGAACCAAGCCTTTCCACAAGGTGTTGCAAGAAGGTCATGTCCTGTTCAGTACTTTTTTTTAAATCAGAAGTATTTCATTTAAGAGAGTTTTCTGTTCAAGAGAAAAAAAAAATAAAATGAAAAAAAGAAACTTTAAGACTTTCATACAATGTATATGAATGCATTTACAAAATAAATATAGTATGAATAAGAGTAAAATAAAAAAGCAGAAGAAACAAAATAAAGAAAAAAATAGAGAATAAAATTCTTCCATGTAAAGAAATGTGAACTTCAAATCTCAATCTTCAAGAAAAAGACAAGCATTTGAAAAGTATTTTGCCAATCTGTGCATAGGGAAAGACTGAGAGGGGATAGACACAGTGATATTTAAAACTCCATCCCGAAATCAGGGAAACAGATGAGTATATAAGTTTCCATTAAGTGCAGAGAAAGGGAGAAGTCTAGTGCAGAAATATCTGACTTTTTTTTCCCCTCTCTTTTCCTGTTTTCTACTGCTTTCATTTCCCTATCAACTGATGAACTATTGCCATGACAAACTTGGATGAGAGGGCCTACAGAATATCATATATACATTATTTGCTTGATCCCTCTAGCTGCTCTAGCTGCTGTTTGCAAGAATGAGAATTTCTGACAAGAATTTTAAGACCTTCTGATATAGAGACCTTGATGTCTTCCTGTGATCAACAAATTAAATAAGGAATGAAATAATTTCTATTTGCAGTTACCTGCTTACAAAAATTTAAAATAAAAATTTGTATAAAATTTTATTGTCTGAAGCATCTGTACAAAACTAAGATAACAAAGTCTCAGAAACACCGCAAATGTTATACCTAGATAGGTTTTCTTCCCTGAAGTCTCAGTATATAAAGATCTATGCACATAACGTTATATTTAATCATAAATTATGAACACAAACTTTTTATATTGAGACTTCACTGCACACAGATTAGTATGTTGAAATCCTGATGATCTGGCTCATCTTGAAAATGCTTCCTACTAGATTATAATTTAGTAAAATCTCCTGCTTATTTATTCTTAATCTGTTTTAGTGGTTCCATCAAACACAAATGGAGTTGGAACATATTGGAACCTGTAGAGCTGATTTTGACCTTAACAAATAAAAAAGAATAGCAGCTTTCCACTAACTCCTTCATTAAGAAAATGTTGAACCATGAACTTTTTTGTTTCATCATTCTAGGTGTAAAAGAAATGAATACAAATTGTATGGTGTTTTTAAAGCTAGTGCCCATGGAACATTGTTAACTGTTACTTTTGATTCGCCAGACAGAAAATTCTATTCTGAACACTCCTACACCAATGATGTTGTCTTTTGTTCCTGTTACTTTTTCTTTTATTATTAAAAACCCCAAGACTATTCTATTTATCTTGCAACATTATTTCATACTTGTGCACTTGGCCTAAACAAAAGAGAAAGGCAGTTAGGAATACACCATTATATTGAGAACCTAGGTACAAAATGTAGATCATCAAGAACTTCTAATACTGAAATAGTTATTGGAAGGAGAAAGCCATGTGTAACAGGAAAGATATTCCTTTAATATCTAGGAGTTGAAGCTGTTATGTGAATGGTTTACATTGAACAAAGAAACCAATTCAAGTTCTAGTTTTAACTATTGAAAGGAAGAAGCACTAAATTCAGCATGGGGGTGGTTTTTTTGTTTTGTTTTGTTTTGTTTTGTTTTTTTATTTTGAGGGTTCTTTTTTTCAGCATGAGCCCATTCCCATTATGGTTACATCAGATGGATCTATCTATCCTAAAACTAGATTGGGTAAACACACAAAAACTGTATTCATGGTCTCACTCCAGTGTAGGCATATTTGAAATTTCCATAAGAATGCTGGCTAACACCATTTATACTGCTGGGAATGGGTGGAATTTTTTAAGTCTTGGCATATCAAGATCCTATCCCATAACTTAGCCCCATCAAGAATCACAGACTAAATGTTCTGCCACCAAACTACATGCTTAGTTAAATCATATTTGAAAGTTTTGTTTGTTATATTGCTTTGTTATCTCTGTCTATCAGTTACTATGCTGAAATTTTCCTTTTGTTTTTATAAGACAAAATTTAGTCCAGGCTTTTGGAACAGACATTCCTTGCTAGGGGATAACTGGTGATACAGTATGTGGAGTTCAGTTTCTCTTAAGTGTCATGCATACTGGAGTCATTTGCATGACAGGAACAAGATGGAAGGGACATCATTTACATATAATTGTGGACTAGCTGTTTAGACTATGAGGAACTATGGAAAACTACTTCCCACAGCCTCATGCATCACAGGGCCTGAACCACTTGCCAGGAATTTTTAGCATCGTCAGCGCTCATCAAGAAAGACTGACAGCCACAGTTATAACATGCCATAGAACAGAAATAGGCAGCTCAGGGGCACTGGGTATAGGAGAAGCACTTGATTTAGTTCCACAGAAATGTTTTTCTTTTTAAATTCACAGCCAGCTCTGCTCCCTAACTGCATTAACCCTCTCTAATTGGGATGGAAGGGAAGTGACAGAGAGACCGGTCAACATGGCTTCGTTCATTCTTCCTATCTGTGGACTAAAAAGTCTACAAGCAACACATGAAGAAAGAAGAGGGATTTTGTCAGTTCCCAGTCCCTGGCTCCACTTTAAAAATCAGCTCATTTTCACATAAGAAAAGATCATTGAGAATTCTTTCCAGGTCATGGAATAAAGCCATTGCTGTAGCTGGGGATTTGATGGATTAATATTCTTTGTCAATCATAGGAAGCAAGCAACACCCCACAGTGAAGAGAAGAACAATAAATAAATAAATAATAATAATAATAAAAAAAAAAAAAAAAAAAAACAAAAAACAAAAACAAAAAAAAACAGTTCCTGCAGACTTGACAGAGGAGCAGATCCTCCTTTATCCCAAAATCTGAATCTGTTTAAGACCAAGTAAAGGACCAAGGCTCGCCAATAAAATCTAAAAAAAAAAAAATAAAAAAAATTTAAAAAGCCACTGATGAAAAAATGTTCTTCTGTAAGAAGTAGCAATTGGTCAGGTATTTTTAAGAGTATAGAACAAACGTAAGATCATTGCATTACACCAGGAGATGGATGTAGATTTTAAATGTATCTTTGATAACAGTCTTTCTCTGTGATATGAAGTGAAGGAATTTTTCCTGTTTCTTAGCTTTGTGCCTCACAGCATATTTGTTGTTTTATATTTATGAAATTATTAGAAATTATAATATTCTTGCCTCTCAGGTACATAGGAATTAATAACAAAGCATCCCAGACACACAGAGTTTAAACACACTTCCTAGGTATACTGAAAACAACTGCTATATTAATATACTTTGAGTGGACATAGATCTTTTTAATGTAAAAAGGTGTGAAAATATTGGTTTTGCCACCCCAAGAGATGAGTATCATTTATATACATTTCCTATTCATTTATGATCAATGTATTGATATATGAGATAGATTTAAATAGTAATAAAAAGTATACTTCTTGTTTGTCTACCAGCTGTCTTTCTACTTCCTTATGGACTTTTAGACTCCTGGGAATGAAGACTTTTTCAAAGTTCTTTAAATATTCCACATCGTGGACAATATTGGGAATAAATAATAAAGTGATAGGTCTAATATAAGAAATATTTGCAACTTTAGTTTAGCTGTGTTGTGTATACATTAGATTTCCCAATCTTTTCTTTCTGATTAAATACATAGCTTTAAATTTTACTGTTGTTTTCCAAAATATGTACCAGGATAAAATATTTATCAGGATGGGTTAACATTTCTGATAAAAAAAATCAATATTTATTGATTCTGATTGTTAACCCCAACACTTCATGCTACATTAAGTTTATTATATTGTAATACTAGACATTGTAAACATTAATTATTCATTAAGTTGCAGTTACTACAATGGAAAATCCTCAGTAGATGTTTACAACAGTCTAAGCTACCCCATATCTAATTAAAACTTCAAACATTCAAAATGAAATCCAAACCAAAGCTGTTCACTATTCCTTGATATCTATATATATATATGTATAGATTCACTCTACCCCACTCTCATGAGACCCCACCTGGAGTACTGCATCCAGCTCTGGGGTCTGCTATACAAGAAGGACATAGACCTGCTTGAGTGGGTCCAGAGAGAGCTGTGAAGTTGATCAGGGAGATGGAACACCTCTCCTATGAAGACAGTCTGAAAGAGTTGGGGTTGTTCAACCAAGAGAAGGCTCCAGGGGAGTCTTTATAGTGGCCTTCCAGTACTTAAAGGGGTCCTACAGGAAAGATGGGGAGGCACTCTTTATCAGGGAGTGTAGAGCAAGGCGTAATGGTTTTAAACTGCAAGGGAGTGGATTTAGATGAGACTTAAGGAAGAAATTTTCTACTATGAGGGTGGTGAGATACTAGAACAGGTTGCCCAGAGAAGCTGTGGCTGCCCCCTCCCTGGGAGGGTTCAAGGCCAGGTTGGACGGGGATTTGAGAAGCCTGGTCTATTGGAAGGTGTCCCTGACCATGGCAGGGGGTTGGAACTAGATGATCTTTAAGGTCCCTTCCAACCGAAACCATTCTATGATTCTATGTATGTCCTGGAAAAGACAAGTTGCTGGTAAGAGGCAAGAAACATTTTAAATCAGTATTTTATGCCAAATGTAATCAAAATCCTTTCACAAGTGCATGTTCTATAATTGTTTTCACTTCTTCCTCTTGATAACCATTCTCAACTCTTGTTAATGTCTTGTCATTTCTTTATTGAACTGTCATTAAAAAGTTCATATAGATTTATAAAGCTGAAATGTAACCCAGGGGGATCATGTAGCTGAGATTTATTTCATATTAAATTTCTCATAATTTTCCAGCTATAAGTATGCAACATAATTGATAGCAAAATTAGATGAATACATGGGAGATTTAGGACTACAATAGTAATTCATGAATTCTTGTGTTCATAAGTACTTATGATTTTAGGACTGGGAAGGGGACATGCTGGAATGTATTAATTTGTAACTAGCTTAAAACATATCTATCTTCCACGCTGAGTAAATTAAAAAGAAATGCACGTATAATGGTTGCCTACAATTAATAATTTAATATAGATATGATGATAACATCTTTAATAGTTAATATATACCATTCTTCTCTGTTTCTTTTTGATTAGACATCTATATTCTAGTCTATTTTTTCTTTTGTCTTCTTTGGTTTTTTTAAACATAGTTTATTTTTCTCAAACTATCATTTTAAACAGGTCTAAAGCATGGAACTTAGGTTAAATACTGCATTCAAAGAAATGAAAGTTAGTAAATTTTTCATAGAAGACTCATACATTGTAATGTCACAGACAGTTTGAAAAGATCATAATCGCAATGCACTGTTATCTCTCCAACCCTGTTGAACTGTGTAGCCGCAGAACAGGAATATACGTTTGTTGTAACCTGTACTAAGAAAATCAATTATATTGTTTTCACTACAGCTAGAAGTATTACATATTTATACAGTGCTTTTCTTTTTTTTTTTTCAATTCTCCTTGTAAACCTGTATCGTTCACATATGAACAGTTTGCAAATACAGACTCCTTTGTGGGAAATATTTGTCTAACGCTACTCAGCAATAAATAGCTGAATTAAGGAAGTCCGCAGATCTCATTTAAGGGAAGATTTCAGGCAGGCAGACAAGAGTATGTTGAAAGACAAGAAAAATGTAAGGTCATAACAAAAGTGTCCAGACCTGAAAACCCAGTTCATGCTTTTGCAGAACACCTCAACCCCCTGCCAAGCTATAAGGGAAATTATGAAAACAATGAATGTCAGTGTTTTACAATAGCTGTTTCATCATGGGTGAGGTATGAATTGACCTTAGGTACATCTAGTTCCATTGCCATCTTAAATCTGGGCAATCTTCATTTAAGTTATTTAAAAATAAATAAATAAATAAACCTTTGAAGCTGTCAGAATTCCTGTGAAGTCTCACATTGCATTTATAAGTGTTAAGAAGTTTCAGATGCTACTGTTCTATTAAGTGATGCTCCATATATTTCTAATCCCTCTGATAAATAAGAGAAGCTGACTCTTTGAGGTTTTCCATGCAAATTTCTGTTCCCCAATTTGATTTACAAGGTTAAAGTGATTACAGAGGCAAGGCAGTCAGTTCTTGGTTGATCTCTGGGAAAAGAAGGCACCAGCTAGCAGTGTGCATCACATATACAATGAGAATAGGAAGCTCAACCGTTCAAAGTATGCTTAAAAATATTGGGTTTAAGTGTTTCATTCACTGTGCTGTTTGTCTATGAAGTACCATGACAGATTCAAAGCCATGGTGCTAGTCTTTTCATTTATCCTAGACAACTTAGAAAATTCTGTCCTCAGCAGTGGGGCTGGATGAAATAGTAAGAATTCAAATTTGTAAAGAGATTTCAGAATTTTAAATTTCTTTTTCATTACAAGCGAGTTATTTGGGCACAAAAAATGAAACTAGGTAGGCTCAAGCTGAAAGACAACCAATAGATTCTATTTACCCCTCTGGATGCAAAGTCAAATCACTGTTCAAAGAGGAGGGTCTTGACTCTAGTTAAAGTCTGAATTACTCTAATCACAAAACTGTTGCATTTCAGTGCTATGAAAGGCAGAACTTCGGAGGTGTTCTCCAGAGATGGTAGTCCACCTCGCCTGCTCAAGCTATGGCATATTACTCAGAGTACATTGTCCAGCTGGGTTCTGAGTATCTCCAAGGATGGGGACTCCACAACATCTCTGGGCAACTTGTTGCAGTGTTTGATTACCCTTACTGTAATCAAGTTTTTCATGTGTGTGTGGGTTTTTTCCCTCTCACATTTAAATGGAATTTATTTTATTTCAGGTTTTACCCTGTGCCTCTTATCTATTCACTGGGTGCCAGAGAAAGAAGTCTGACTTTTCATTATCCTCCCTCATCAGGTACTCATACACGTTGATCAGAGATCCTCTGAGTTGCCTTTTCTTCAGGCTGAACAGTCCCAGTTTTGCCAGCCTCTCCTCTAACCTTCAGAAAGATTGTGATCAGTTTGCTTTCAGTTATTACATGTCCCTCAGAAGAACCTTAAGACATTTTAGTTAAAATATAGAACATTGGGTGGCGGGTGATACTCAGTGAGCCTGGGTTGATGAGAAATGAGATCCTACTTCTAATAGGCAGTGAAAAAGGAATACTTAGTCAGGAAATGCAAGACAGACAAAATAAATAGCTGATGCTGCAGCTTTTTCAGATCAAGAATGCCTAAAACTATGCAAACATCATGTGCTGGGATGCAACACGCTAGTTTGTTTCTAATTAGGAGTGACATATCAGGACAGAGATATTTTACATTTGTAGATGAGTCTTTGACAATGCAATATAATACATATAGTCATAGACACTACAACATCAACACTGAAGTTTTAATAATATCTTTGCTTCAGTTACATCTGTTCAGTAAATTCCTACTAGAAACCGTTTCTATGTGTCAGAATCTGCTCACAACATCTACTGGATGTTAAGTGTTTTGGTAATTCATTATTGATATAAAGCTCAGTCTCTTAGCATGCCTCTCAGATAGTGCTTCAATATGTTCATATGTCTGAGGTAACTATAAAAACCAGTTCGTTCATAAAATACGTTAGCTACACATTCTTACATTTCAGAAACAGTAAATTAACTGCTCAAGCAGTTGAAATTCTCAAATTAGTTTCAATACATGGTTTGACCTGCATAAAAATAAATAATTTGCACCTATTTTTTGTGCATTATGTTCAACTAATGAAGACAAATGCATTAATTTGTTTTAGTTACAGAAGAACTGAAGCTCAGCACTTTTATGCACTTATAAGTGATGAATATAACAGTTCAAATTATATGAAGGATTACAGATTAAGTGCAGGCAAGCAGAAGAAAAAGGCCTCCCGTGTTGGTACATGGTTTTCTATTTATTCCTATGGAGACTGATCTGTTTATATGTCTCATCACCAAGGGCTGGTAAAAAATGCTTATATAGAATATATATGATTTGAAGGTAATAAGTAGCTTCAAGAGAACTAGGGTGTCTTAACGATAAAACCAAATGATTGCTTAGGAATATATATATATATTTTTTGGTACTGCTTTAGATTTTGAAAACTGTAGGAAGGGAACAATATTTATACTCTTAGTATTGAAGTTCGGAGTGCAAAAACTGCACACTTTTCATTACAATTATTATCTGAAATTATGTAAGAATATATAATATATATACATAAACACATAAGCACACTTCTGAAGTAGACAGAATGCTGGACTGTAAGGTGGAAATTTTTCTCCAGGAGCCATACTTTACAGCAGGTAATAGACAAAGATATCTCAGATATCCTCAGTGTCACGCAAAATATAAACAGGAAATAGCTGCAGAGTCTGAAATCTCAACGTTTAAAATGAAAACCGGTGTTAACTATTGGGCTTAGTACTTTACAGAAGAAATCCAGGCATATATTCTCAGCAATGCAAATTTTAAATTTCTGAACTGCAGTATTTTCAGATATGTAGAATTTGGTATCAGTTATGCTAACCAAGCGTATTGTTAACAATTTTAGGAACTAAGTTAATATATCATTTATCTGTTATTCCTTTCAATTTTAGAACTCTCTGCTTTTTGAAAAGTTCCTGCATCATTCATGCCTGTGGCTTTGTCAGTTTTACATAAATATATTTAAACATAGATGTATAAAGTATATAGACCTTTCGTTTACCAGTCAGCGCCAGACACAAAAAATAAGTTACTACAAGAGTAGAAATAAATCAGGATCTCACTAACTGTATCTCTGGAGTCTAGGATGTTCTTTTTCCTTTTCTTGTATTTCATTTCTTCAAATAAGTCAACATACGATTCTCATTTTAGAAAATTTTGCAATATTGAAGAGAAGTAAAGGAAACACTTAAAAAAACAAAACAAAACAAAAACAAACAAAACAAAACAAAACAAAAAAAACCAAACAAACAAACAAAAACCAAACACCAACAAAAATTTGCCTACTTTCTCCTGGAAAAAAATGTCTAAAATTATGTTCTGCATTGATCACTGATTATTGAATGTACAAATTCTTTGAAAGGAATGTGCCAGTTCTGTTCAGTGCCAGTTGCTGTGCTTAATGTCACTGTTTTCTAGAGTTGCCTGAGATTTAAGGAAAGATTTTGAAACACACCTCTTCAAAACGTGTCACCTTTTTGGTTTAATGGAGTTAGGAAAAGAGAATGATGTCAGGATTCAGGAAGCAGCCCTAGCTCTGGTAAGTGCTTGACTTCAGAGAGTAAGGAATCTTAATAAACTCCAAATAGTTAATTTTGAAAGGACCCTATGGGGGTTTTTTGTTTGTTTTTGTTGTTGTTTTTAATAAAAGGTATTTAATACAAGCTAGTGCTTTCATTTCTTGTGGCTCTGTTGTAACCATAATGTTCTTTGATTCTTATCCTAGAACTTCAAGAGAAAAGACAAAGAGAAGAAAAAAATGAAGAAGAACCAATGAGAAGGGAAATGAAAACTATACTTCTCAGGTTCTGAAAAATTTGAGAGACAATAAGTGCGAGGCATGGAAAAAGGTTTTTTAAAATATGGAAAACTCAATTGACAGCTTCCCCTTGCTCCACAACTGATCACTTCTGTTAAATTACAACTGTTTTATTTCTGACACTAAGAGATACATTGCAGCTTTTTGCAACTGTCACAAAACAGGAAAGGCACTTAGGATTGTCTTCAGATTCAGTCTAACAGCTGGCTGTGCATAAATTCCATTTCCTTTTCCACATCCCAGTTTGCGTAGTATCACTGCTTCCTTCATCCTATGACAAGTGTTCATCCAGACTTATTAGCAGGTATGTAGTTAAATACAAACTAAAATAATTTTTTGAAAAAAGATGAACAGTATTCTGCCAGTTTAGGTCACTAAGCCAGCTCATACGACTGCCAGTTTTTGCAAAATGCAGAAACCCGATGCCAGTTTAAAATGCCAGTGGAACTTCAGCCTTATTTTCTTATTCAGGTATGTTATAGATATAAAAGTTATGGCTGGATTTTTTTGTTGCTGTTGTTTGGGGCTTTTTGGTAGGTTTGGTTTTTTTTTTTTTTAAATAGGTGATCTGGTTCCCAGACTCAGATCAATAAAACTTTACTGGCCCTGTTCATTCCAATAGAAGTAAATTAAAAATAGAGGAATAGGCTGAAAATCTGTGTTTTTGTACCTGTGCAGGAACAGTAAAAGTATCACACTGAATGGAAGCATCAAGCATGCTCAGGGCTGACCAAAAGGTAAAGCATGTTATTAAGGGCATTGTCCAAATGTCTCTTAGACACTGCCAGGCTTGGGGCACCAACCACCTCTCTAGGAAGCCTGTTCCAGTGCTTGACCACCCTCTCTGTAAAGAAATGCTTCCTAATGTCCTGTCTAAACCTCCGCTGGTGCAGCTTTGAACCATCCCTATGTGTCTACCACTGGATCTCAGGGAGAAGTGCTCAGCACCTCCCTCTCCACTTCCCCTCCTCAGGAAGCTGTAGAGAGCAACGAGGTCACCCCTCAGCCTCCTGTTCTCCAAATTAGCCAAACCCAGTGTCCTCAGGCACCCCTCTTAGGACATCCCTTCCATCCCTTTCACCAGCTTTGTTGCCCTCCTCTGGACACATTCAAGGACCTTCAGATCTTTCTTAAATTTTGGGACCCAGAATTCATTATCATTATGATACTCATCTGTATCATAATCCTATTCCTTTTAGAAGAATATACAACTGCAAGATATCCATACTATACATTCTCATTCATTCAGAGCTTAAAGAATAGATTGCCCACTAATTTGGTGTGACTATAACGTCTGAATATAGACAACTGTACCTTCAATTTTGAGATTCATTTTTAAGTAATTTCTGAAAATGGAAGGCTTTCTATGCATGTTTTAATCTCTGTTAAACTGGACGTTATTTTAGCACAGTTATACATAACACCTAGAGCAGGAAAAAATTCTAGCACCGCTATGTTCTAAATATGTAATGACATATTATATTTTTTTACTAGAAATCAATAAGGACATTTGTTTAAAATATTACTTTAGATGTAGTTCATGTTCTAAGTATAAAAACTGCTTAATAAAAAAATTAATTGAGACATGTAGCTGCAGAATTCAAGGCTTTGGTCTTTTAAAAGCTAGACAAAACATTCAAGGCAACATCCTACATATCTGTAGGATAATAAAGTGTTATTCTTATACTTACACATATATTCCAATTTTATCTATTTTTTATTTTACAGGCAAGCTCCAAAAGTAAACTAAGTTTTAGATGATTACAAAACCAGGCTACAAATCTCTATCTAGTATTATGAAAACAGCAAAGGAGAAGGCTAGATTAATTCTAAGAGGAGAGTTATGACTATTTTGATCATCTTCATAATATCTTTTTTCACTTTCTATTGCATATTTAAGAAATTAGTCATTTATTTGTTCACATTTTTGCTACATTAAGTTTTAATCTTTGAAATTAGAATAATCTATTAAAAGTTTTTGTTCTTAAGTAATTTGTATTCCCCACTGTGCCTTCATTTTAAATTTTCTATACTTAGAAAGATACACTTAAATAAAAATGGTAGATAATGAAATATTTTGTAAAATATCTGCATTAAGAACACAGTCAGGTCAGTTAGTTAAAAAGTTTCAATATTCTAAAATAAAAAATTTATTGTGAATATTTTTCCCGATGACTCCCTAGACCCAGAACAGGTAATATAAATCAGTTGAATCTATACAGTATTATTGGATACAACATGATAATTAAGTGTTACACATTTGCTGATTAAAGCTCTATTTGAGTCTAGCAGCCTATCACCAGGGTAGGAGGAACACTATTGTACTGCATTTATTAATGTCTTAGATAAATATAAATAATTAATGAAACCCTATTCCTAGAGAAGATATGAAATAGCAGATCATAAATTATTGCCTGAAACCCTTTTTTTTTCTGTAGTGAAATCTTTAATTTAAGTGAGTGGAGTGTGAAATACTCTTTCTAAATTATCTGTCTGATGAAATTATGTGAATAGTACTGTCTTCAAAATGTGTATACTGTAAACAACATTTTAATTACAGGCTACACAGCTGACTGAAATTAAAAAAAAAAAAAAAAAAAAAAAAAAAAAAGCCAACCCCACTCTCAGATCTGATTTCTATAAATTTTTATGTGCAAGTGATCTGCACATTACATTAGTTTGCCAAAGAGACTTTTTTGGAAATCATAAGCGAATGGGCAAAATCTTGAGAATCTTTAAGAACAATGCACTGTGAAAAATATTTTTTTTTCTCTAAGAGATAAAAATATTTGTAAACAAAGATATTTTATTTTATACTTCATTAGAGTTTACAGAAAAGAGAACTTCACTCTAAATCAACAGAACATAAGAGCCTTGAAGTTTTGTTTCTCCCTTTGAACTTAAGTGAGTATACTGATATCTGGGGCCTGAAGCCAATACATCTCTGCTGGGAGGCTGTTTCCTGTGAGAGGGGGACCACGATGGAGCAGGAGGAACAAGTTTCGGACACTCCCCTCACCAATGATGAAGGAAGTGGCAGCACTGACTGCACCCCCCATTCCCTGCCCCTGCGCCACTGGGGGAGGAGGTAGAGATATCGGGAGCAGAGCTGAGCCCGGGAAGATGGGAGGGGTGGGGGGAAGGTGTTCTCAAGATGTGGCAATGCTTCTCACTGTCCTACTCTGTTACGTGTTGTTAGTGTCTGTAATAAATGTATGGGTTTTTTCTTCCCCTAACGAGTCTGCCTTTTGCTCATGATCATAAAAGGGGGATTTTTCCCCATCCCAGTCCTATCTTGAACCCCAAGCCTGGCTCTCTGTCCCTTCTCATTGCCAGAGGGGAAGGGAGAGAGAGCTGCTGCGTTGTGGTTGGCTGCCAACCAGGCCTAAACCACGACAGTTTTATACACATACTTTTATTTTTGACATGGAAGGTATAAGTTGTTTCTATCACGTTAGCTGCCGGCTTTCTATAGTGAATATATAAATATACACTGTGCAGATATATTTTATGTACTTACATGAATAGATTTCGATAACTGGATCTGATTTTCTTCTGCAAGTTTTTTCAGCTTTGTATAATGGGTAGTGATGTAAGATGTAGGTTGGCAATGAAATGTTGGTAGCTTTATCCACTTGGTATGTTTACCCCAAAATACATTGTTTAATTTCATTCATATCCTGAGAGCAGTATTTTATCCCCATGTACAATGAAGAGTCTCTGTATAGGTGGAAGACTGTACATTTCTCTTTTGTAACAATTTTTAAGTTAATATTAAAGCCCTGAGCCTCAAACCCTTTCCAGAATTTTTCAGGGCATCTTCACAGTCCGCCAGTATGGAAAGACTAGGGAATCAAATGGCAATATGCTATAGTAGGAAAAGTCATAGTTTGATCACAGCAAGTGATAACTAAGTCTAAAAATGAGTAAAAGTGAAGAGAGTCATGTAACAGATGCAGTTCACTATGTTTTGCAAGTGAGATATTAATAACAATTTATTTTCTTGTAATAACTGCACAGGAAGAACAGATAAAAAAATATGTATTTCTCTTTCTCTCAAACTGTTTTTTTTACCTCACCATTATGAGATATTATAGAAACATCACTGTTATACAGCTAAAATACCTTCTTAATCTGATTCTGTAACTTTCCATAGCTCAATGGTCACAGAGAAACAGTAGAGAAATTACTAGCTCTGATTTCTTCTATGCATCATATAATTCAAACACCATTTTCTATTTTGTATTTAAGAATTAGAAAAATATATATGAAAATTTTTAAGATTGCTTACACCTGTCATTTTTCATTTTCAAAATGTCAAAGGCGTTACCTTGTATGTATCTCCACATAAACAGTTTGTCTGGCTTATACAGAATAGTTCTGAATTGCCATGTAAGTGCAAATCATGTGAAAGTTAGATACTCAGTAGATTTGCTCACATGAAATGGGTTTGACATATACACTTGTCAGCCATTTAAGTACTCCAGATTCAACGCAGAAACAATTGAAAATTCAATAGAAAATCTGCCCAAGTCGGATGGAAAGCACTCTGCTGTCAACATGCTGAAGAGAAACAGAAATTTGGAAAAGAGATAAGATCCTGAAACCAGCCCAGAGAGATGAAGATTTGCTTTTTCCCAAGAGGTGATTTCAAATGTTTCTTTCAATTAGAGAGTAAAAAGTAAAAAAAAAAAAAAAAAAAAAAAGCAGCTTTGCAGACCATTAAGGCCTTAAAATGAGTGCATACAAGCTAAATTTCTAACTTTTCATGTGGTTCACTTCACATTAACAATAATGTTCATAAATACTAATTATATAGGAAATAGCATTTGTCACATAAAATTATTGTGTTTTACAGTATGTTAACCATAAGAAAGTCATATTAACTGTGCTTGAGTAGGGCATGAAATGTATATTGGTGGTTAGACTAGATTTCCTTGAAAAAAAGTTACAATTTAGGTTTGATAAGATGACCGTAAGCATGTGGAATTATCATAAAAATTTAGGAATCCTTTGCAATAGTAAATTTATCCCAACTGGGATTTATTCAAGAACAAACCCAATTTTAAACACCTTTATCATGCATGATGAAGAAATTGGACATTTAAAACTACTGGAGTTGATAAGGAACCCTTTAGCCCATCTATCATTAAAAGTTGAAGTTATTCTGCATACCCAAAGAGTTTGTTCTCTCTTCCCCCCACCCCCTCTTCATTTGTTTGCTTTCTGTGTCTTTTCTCTCCTTCTCTTTCTTCTTCGCTCTCTCCCTCCCCTCCTCCTTCCCATGAATACCAGCCTTGTATGAAAAGGTATATGTCCACATAAAGCCAAATGCCAGCCACTAAAAGAAATATATATGTATTTCTAATAGATAATTGTACATGATGCATATTCATATATTTATCATCAGAAATAAACTATACAGCATACTTCTATCTTTATGCATGTTAACAAAAGTTTTCATATCTACCAGACTCATCAATGAAGAATGCACGACTAGCAAAATAGTGCATCCTAAGATGACATGTCAGAATAAAGCTAATAAAAACCGTTGACTTCAAACTGGAAGGGAAAAAAAAAAAAAAAGCAAAAATTGTGCTCTAGCAAAGTGTTACGCTCTTGATTACAAAGTTATAAAAAAGTTGCAAAGATGGAAAATTGTGAAAAACCAAAGCAATAAAACACAACCCCAGTTAGAAGTAGGTTCTCCCTTATCAGCTCCAACGTATCAGTTGCTGTCAAATATCTCATCCCAGGTCTGTTCTTCCCTTTTCACTATAGATGAAATTTTTCTAGCTTAGTACCAGAAAATGAATTTAAGTTTATACAAGACTGTTACCTTAATTTATAAACAAATATAATAAGAATTGTTCATTGTGTATATTACTTATCAGGTTCACTACCTCTAGTTTATTTTTTCAGTGCTGCAGGTGTCATACGTGATATATTAAATAAATCTAACAGCAAAGATATCATACAGAATGCTGCCTTGCACCTATTCCAAACAGCAGCGTATTCTGTTCATTTTAAAGGTGTACACTGATCCTACTTTGTGCGAAAAGTACATCTTACCAATTTCCTTCATCAGGCTATATTTTAGCAATCTAATCATTGTTTACTTCAGTAATCCTTTTAGAAGGATTAAAATAATCATGTAAACTCATATTTTACTTCTTCAGTGTTTTTGGAAGGAGTTGATACATCTACACTGACTCATCTGTTGTTTTTTTCTCCTCATCTTGTGCAACTTTCTCTGAATTTAAAACTTTCAAGAGCAGAGAGCTTTTACTGTAGTACTCTAAGCTGGTGCTGTATTTGGGTGGTTGAATTTTCTGAATGATTATCCTATCATAAACTACCCTGATAGCATATTTTTCTGTTAGGAAAGCTTTTAGCTCTTCTACCTGTAGCTACTTAGACTCAAGCAAATTATGTTCTCACTATTATTCTATTAGCCTTCAAAAGGAACAAGATAAGTTGCACTTATTTCCTTTAATACTGTTGTCCAAAAGTAACCATATCCATTCTACTGTATTCAACATAAGGCCTGTAACAACTATATTCTACAAATTTAATTTTACGTGTAAATATTTCTGCAACTTCAAACCATTATTCCAGGAGACAAACCAGATATTTTTGTAAACTGGGGGAGATGACATGTATATCTTCCAGATACCGCATCTCTAATACAAATTGTTCTGTGTTTTTCTGCTCAGAGATGTGCTGCTTCCCAAATAGGTGCAAACTGTAACATGTGTTTCCTTTGTGAAACCATTACACTGTAATTTTCCAAGCACTTGACAAGTTACTTTTCAGATTATTAATTCTAAAAAGATACTACTTAATTGCATGTCTATAAACATGCAATTATGGAACGTAATCATTAAATAATGATGAAAACTTCCTCTGTAGATTTAACTATGTCATATATTCTTTTAAAGACTTTTAAATATTTTTTTCCTGTAGAGATGAGATTAGCTAAAATGCATGAGTTTATTTTATAATATCCAATGCTCTGTAAGATTTTTTAGCTTCGATAAAGCAATATATTTAACAAAAAGTATTCTGACAGTCACTATGGATATGCTTCTTTGTAAGGTTTCCTTTCAAATGTATGTGTAAAGTATGCATTATTTCAGCAGAGGCTACCCAATATTTTTCATCTGAGACTCTGTGATTGATACACAGGATACAAAATTTTCATAAATGATAGTTCTCTGGATAGCATTTTATAGATACTGCTCAAGTACAGGATTAATCTCTTACTCTTAGCTGTTCTGGGAAAGCTCCAGATGCTGTTTTATTGTACCTTAATTTCTTTTGTGAAAACCATTTTAGGTTTTATTTCTTCTTATGAAGGTCTCATCTTTTTTTTTTTTTTCAGATCTTACTTCAACTTCTTTTGTTAAGTTTAACACTATTTCAACTCTTGATTTACCTCCTTTGGTGATCTCTGCAACTATGTGCTCTATTTGTTTCACCTTGATTCAAAACAATTGCCAGCTCACAGATCCCCTTGTACAACACTTATTTCTCTTGACACAGATAATTTGTTATTACTTGGAATCTTGCAGGTGAATAAGAGTTGAAAAATGTCTTTGATGAGGTTTGAAGTTAATAGAGAAGTAGTGAATACATAGTGACTGTTCTCCCTAAATAAGTTTGGGGAGAAAGACCAAAAGACAGTTTACTTACTTGCTTCCTTGCCTCTTTACAAACAGTACTTCTTCCTCTAAACTTTAACTTTACAGGTTTGTTTCTGGCTTTATTAATTCTTTTCATCTGTTTTCTCTAGTGTTTATGCTTTTTCTCTGATTTACACATAATTAAAATAGTTTGTAAAATCATTGTAAAATTCCTCTCACTTTGACACTTTGATTTCTGGGGCAATGCATGCAGCTTATTCAAGGTTTTTAAACTATCACTAAGATTTCATTTTCCCCATAATAATCCTAAATGGAAGGTGGTTTTCACACTCAAAATAAGAAAAGGTTTATCTATCAGAAAATATGAGATGCCCAAAAGAGCAGCAGGACCGAAGTCCAGTCCCTTTTGGTGCTTATATGCCTTCAGAACATATTCCACAGTATAAGAAACCACAGTAGAACAGGGTGGAAAAACTGGTATATGGATTAAAACTAGATTCCTAACAACTAACTGTTCAAAGACAGAATGAACAGAATAATAGTTTCTGCAGATGTCCATTTCATAGTGAATTACTGAAATAATGAAAATTATAAAGATGTTATTAATGTTGCAGTAAATTTCTACAACATATAGAGAAATCTGTATTTGATAATACTAGATACCTCTTTATCCAAGATATTCCAGTAAGGTTTATTTCTTAACCTTTCTTACTATGTGCTTGATTTAAAGTACTGGACACAACTTTCCCCATACAATGATCCAGTGTATATTATTAACACAGATAAAATCAGTACCAAATGTAAGACCTCTTTGGGAAAAACATAAAATATATTCACATCAATCACAAAATGATAAATTCTTCTTAAAAATAAAGTTAAAATATATAATGGCCTCATAAAGAAGTCAGCAGAAAAATCTTACAATAGTAAGTAGAATCATTATGTAGTACTGACAGTCTTTGCATCACACCATTTTCTATTCCCATTTATTTTGAAAAATCTAAAGCTAGTTCCTCAGTCCACATCCTTCAAAAATCACTACAGTCAGTGGGAACTCAGCACCTCAGTGCTTGTTGAATCCCATCCTGTGGATTCTAACAGCCAAACTAATGTCTGTAGTTGTCTTCTAATCTTTCAGCTGAATTTTTGTACCTAGTTAAGAATACCTGGCCTAGAAAATATTTACAGGATTGGAATTGTTCTTCAAAATTGTATTCCACAAGGTTAATTCATAATTTCTTTTGTCTGTGGATTATACATGGCATGTCATGGAATCTTTCCTCCGCTTTTAAGAATTTCAGTAATTAGCCCTCTCAGTATAGAAGTATTCTCTCCATTTGTTAATGTAAGCCTTGTACTACTAGCACTTCATTCTCCAAAGAGAGAGATCAACATTTTAAAAACTATTTTATAAAAAAAAAGAGCTGAGAAAAGTACTTTCTGTTGTTGTTGATTATATGTAAGTCACCACATAAGAGAAATATGTCATATGAAAATGTCCAATTTTTTTATGAAGCAAATATTTTTTTCCGTTTAGAAAATTCAATAAAATTCATAAATGTTAATAAAATATGTAGTATTTTCCGTGGGTTGGAAAAAGAGAATGAGGTAAAGTTTTAGCAATGTAGAGAAAGTAATAGTGTATGGGAGCTTTTCTATGCTACTGCAGCAACTAAGATTAATGAACAGAGAACAAATGGTTGGCATATCACTTACCCATGGGAGTTCCAACACCATAACCTTTTGAGTCTATCAGGCCTCCAATTTGTGTGAGGTTACAGTTCCGTTGTGTGACAAACTCAATTGTTGTTGACTCCATTAAAAATGCATAATCAGAGGTAAGCACACGCTGGATACCTTCTTCGTTACTTTTGACAAGTACTGACTGCCTTCTGCTACTCATGAAAGCCCACATCTTGTCGTAAGTGGAGATTTTGGATTTCTGAAAAACAAATAGTGGATGCCACATGAATAATCTGCCTATAAGAGTTAAAGCAAATTCTCAGTTTGCACATTGCTTTCTTTTCATATTTTACTACATCAGGTTTTACCATTCTTCTAAGGGTGCCTGTACATTTTATTTCATCTTTACCTCTCACTTTGTCTGTATAAAACAAAACTGTTGGATAGATGCTCAAGAAAATGTTCAATATCTGTTGTTTATCTGTTTTTTATTGTTTATACATTTTTATATATGATGAAGACCTGCAAGTATTTGAGCTCAGTGGAAAATTATTAATTATTTCACCATAGACAATTTCGTCAACAATGTTGATGAGTGTTATACAAGAATTTGTGGATTCTGGAACATTTGAAATTTTCACTCTTATTCAATCACTCAGTTACTCCTGAGCAGTTCGCAAAACCTAATGCACGGTGTGGTAAACTGAAGTATTCAAAGCACTTACAGATTGAAGCATATGGACAAAACAGTTGTGAGGGAGAGAGCAGAAAACATTTTATCCATGGTACAGTGCAAAAATACTCGGAGAAAGAATTTAGATCAGAGATAGTATCACACTCTGGTCACACTAATACCGCCTTGCCATTCAGAAATTGACTGCTAGAAGTCCTAAAAATGAATATGTATTTTCTGCTTTAATATTCCTAGAACGCAAAGAATTATTATCATAGGAAGAGAGACACAGTAGTTTGGCACAAAGTGATGCTATGCAACTATAAAGTTGTTTCCTTTATTTCACCTCAGCTTCTTTAAAAAAGGTATTCCCTTCCCACATCTTTGTAAAACAGTACTTAAGAGATCATAACCACTGGATAAATTCAAGGTATTAGAAGTACTGAACATTTTACATCATATGAACTCTATTTGTTTAATAATGTTTCCAACCCAAGATGTAGCAGAAAATGTTCAGTAATGTTAAAACTTGCCCAATAAATAAAATGTAGAAATACAATATGAGAACTAGTCTAATTGGACACTTAAGGAGTTTTTTGTCTTTTAATGCCAGCCTTAAACATAACTCTGCCATCAGATCTGGTGGAGATACTAAACAAAGATTGACACTACAAACCTTTCTGAAGTTCAGCTGATTGACAGCCATAAATTCTGCCCCAGAGGAGAATTATCAGTGTATGTGGAATAAAGAGAACCTTAATTTAGAAGAAAGATGACTTTGTCCCCCCTGCTGAGGTAGAATCCAAGAGTTATTTCACTTTGCCTGGGGACTTAGGAAATCAAGCACTTGAACTAACTCTAGTGTCAATGCTAACAAAACTGAAGACTTTTAGGACTCTGCATGAACACATTGTTTCTCTACTGAACATAGTCTGTGCCTGATTGCATAAGATGTTAGTAGCAATGTGAGGGGAAATAATTTTTCTTCTGAATATACTGTGAACATGCAGAACAGAGAAGAGGAAATAGATATGGTCTCTCCTTATAGGGTTTGTTTTGAAAATCAAATAATTCTTGCAACCATTCAATATTGCACTGTAGCATAACATACTTTAAGCAATGCACATCAGCTCGGTAGGAATATAAATTACTATGTAGTATAGAAAGGATGGAAAATGAATGTTTTTTGATATTTGTAAAATTTTACCAAGAATCTGTATTTAATTCTTTTGACATGCAATCCTTACCCCAGTACACAAAACAAACATTTTAGCCACTATAAATAACCTGAGCAATATAAAAAATTGACAAAGAAAACAATATTAGTAAACCGTTAGATACACATTGCTGATGTATGTTGAGGAAAATAAAAAATAAATAATAATAAAAAAAAGGCAAATGATCTATAATAGAAAATAAATAATGAACTGTGATATATATGCATTTCTATATTTCTATTGAAAAAAAGAAATAAAATTCCAGGATGAAATGAAAACATGTTAGCAAGGGGAATGTTTGCTCTCTACTGAAACATTAGAGGATGTGAAAAAATGCAATATCCTCTAAAGGACAGAGTGCTCACATTATCATGACTAATTTAATCATCTAGGATGAAGCCACAGATACTATTAAAAAAGAAGGAACAAAAGTCACCAACAAAATCAGAGGAAGATCCTGCATAGGATAGCTTACTTATTGGAATAATTAAATGAAAAAAAAATAGTAAGGTCTACACATGATTAGTGCAACTGTAGAAGATAGCACAAAACCTAGAATATCAGTGCACATGGCTCACCATTGTGAAGATAACAAGGGTGATAGAAAGTGCACAGTGATCTCTCAGTTTTCTCATATAAACAGAATGATACAATGTCTTCACACCTCTTTCTTCCACCCCTAAAAGCTAAAAGTCAGAACTGAAATGATGCCAAGGAAAACAGACCATCTGCATGTGACCCCTAATTCTAACTAGTTCTTAGAAATTCTTGCCAAAAAAAAAAGTGTATAGTACAGGTTACAGGATTTGTTTTCTACACAACAGAGAATGTTTTATCTGAAAATAAAAAAAAACAACATATGATTCAGGAAAATACAACAAAAGGTTTTCCACTGTGTTTGGCAAACTACTCAGCAGACTCACGTAACTAAAATCAAGAAGCCAGGACATTCAAATGCATGAGGAGCCCATTTGACACTGAACGAAAGACAATGACACTCCAATATGTACATATTACTTCTTGTAGTTATGACTGTGCCATTCATACTGATAGAAGCAGATGCTGCAATTTACATTATGTTTCCATCTTCTTTCACTTTGTACAAATTAATCTGGTTAATCAATTTACATACTCCATCAATTAAGTGTATTATTTATTTGGTTTAGTTCACCATATTGTTCCATCTAACTGTAAATCACTGTCTGGAAATAAAACCTAATTAGAAATCTACTGAAAATTATATCTGTATAAGATAACTTGTGGTGACATGATTTATCATGCTTGTGTTCCCTCAGTAATGCTGAAGACAATGCAGAGAAGTAAGAAAGCTGCTTATGCTTTGCAACATTTTAATTGCACTGGAATGAAAAAAAATAGAACTAACTAAGAGGAAAGATGGAAATTAAAAGTTTAAGAAAATCAAGAAACCCATCTACCTGGTGTATTAAATGATAGCTTTCACAATGACACTCAGAGGGTACTGTCAGTGACGTATTCAGCGATAAGATCATTGGAAGATGTGCATGACAGGGATCAAAAAAGGAAGCATGTCAAAGGCTCCAAGTTAGTCTAATGCTATGTACTTATGTGAGGCTGGAAACAGAAGGAATCATAAATAATAATGTGTTACTTATTTCTCTACCCTGAAGCACTGTCTAGGAAGGACAGATATCTGAGCAGCGATACTGGACCACAAGGTTAGAAAAATATCAGGATGTGGAATGAATGCCAGAATAAACAACAATCAAAGAACAGTGAAGCAGACCTTATGATACAAGATAAGACTGGATAAATGCACAGCAAAAATGTGTCAGGCACATTCTGACATTTTTCTACAAATGAAATATTACAGACACATTAATGGAGATTTTTATTTTGATGATAGTGTCCACCTTCTTTATTGGCTTCTAAAAGCATTTGAATGCGTCAGGCAGTTCCTCAGCTTTGCTTTCACCCATACAATATTTAAACTTAAAAGAGGCTGTAGTAACAAATGAAAGATTAAAGGTAATTAAAATCAAATTTTACAAAAAAAAAAAAAAAACAAACCAAACCAAACCAAAACAAAAACAAACAAACCAAAACATAAAAAAAGTCAGAAGCCCAGTTCTTATATATTTCATGAAAGCATTCTCCAACATAGAAGAATTAAACCATGACAATCTTTATGTGAAAGAACTCCCACAGACTCCCAATCCTACTATCTTATTTTCCATTTATGACACTGCCTATGACAACTATGTGACTTTTGTTTTCCTGAGCATTACATTCTTAGTGGATACAGACCACTTCTCTTAAGGTTGCTTGATTCAAGGATTTTTTTAAGGCCAGTGGAACAATTATGCACATTTATTCTGACCTTCTGTAATACACAGACTATGAAAGGTTACTTCTGAGTTACTACACCAAGGTCACCATTTATGGGTTTGTACTGACCAAAAGAATGACATATGAAAAGTGAATTCATAAAGACTCAGCTATATGAGCCTAAGCAAGGTGCCCAACATGGTCCCTCACAATGTCCTTGATGACAAGCTGGTAGGATATGGACTGGATAGGTGGAGCACCTACAGGTGAAGAACTGGCTGAGATGTTGATCTTGAAAGGTGATAGTCAATAGCTCAAGGCCAGATTGGCATCTTGTCATGAGTAGAGTGTCCCAGAAGTCAGTCCTAGACCTGATAATATTCAATATTTTTATAAATAGTTTGGAAAATAGTACAGAATGCACCCTCCCCGGGTTTGTGGATAGCACCAAACATGGAGGACAAGTAGATACACTGGAAGAAAGAACTACCATGTAGAGAAACCTCACGAGGCTGAAAAATTAGTATAACAGGAATTGCATGAGGTTTAACAAAGATAAATACAAAGTCTATCCTGAGAGAAAATAATCCCAAGCATCCCTACTGGCTGGGAATTGACTAGCAGGAGTGTATCTTGGCTGATACACTTATAGATCCAAGAGGACAGCAAGCTGAACACAAGTAAGCAGCCCATCCTTGCAGCAGAAAACCTAACTGCAGGCTGTATCAGCAAGACTACAGTCAGCAGAACAAGGGATGTGATGAATCTACAGTTTTCAGCACTTTTCAAGACACACCAAAAACGCTGTGTCCACATTTGATCCTCCAAGTTCAAGAGAGATGTTACACCAAGGTAATCAGATGGCTGGGGATCTTAAATTACAAAGAAAGATTGATGGGAATTGTGTTGTTCAACCTAGAATGGAAGGCTTACACAGAGCCTATCACATTTTTCCATTACCTAGAGAGAAGTTGAAGGTACTAGGTTGAAGTACTAGGGTGCATGGTAACAGGATAAGAGGCAATGGCCCAAGGTGCTGAAGGGAAATTCTGTGTGGATATAAGGAAAAGAATCTTCACCATGAGAACAGCTAAACATTGGAACAGGTAGCCCAGAGAAGTAGTGGAATCAGATCACTGGAAATATTTGAGGCAGTTTGACACAACACTGAATAAGCTAAGCTGAGACCTTGATTCCAATTAGGAAAGCAGATCTCCTCGAACAAGAGGAAGGCATCTCTAGAAGTCCCTTCCAACTTTGAATTTTCATTGATTTATATGATTCTTTATCAGTATGAAGTTACATACTGTAATAAGTTTTTCTGGAGACTCTTCAAATTTTGATGTTGAGTGATTTCAAGAAAACAAACCAAAACATATAATTTCCTGTTTGTGAAAAACAAACAAACAAACAAACAAACAACCTCAAAACTCATTGTGAACTTACATAGTTTATACATCAAGCCAAAGACAAGCCCATTATTAACCAGGGAAACATGTTTTTTTCTCTTTTTCACCCTTCAGTTCTTTGAAACTCAAGTAGACTCATCTCAACTGTTTCATACGTGACACCCTTGAAAATCTGAAACACCAGTACAGACTTCCAAACTGAACTGTTCATATAATACATTTATTTTATTAATTCTTTATTCATTTTCATTATTTTGTCATTTTGTTTCACCACATGCCCCGAATCTACATAGCTGTGAAATAAGCTAGAAAATGCATTTCTGATGTTCTTAATAATGGCAAAAATGCATTTCAATATTTTTTTCTAAACATAAGAAAGCTAGATGTCAAATTTAGGTGAAGCAAATATTATAGACAATTCTTTTAGGGCTCATAGTTGTTCTAACACATTTGGGATAAGTCTCCAGCACTTTAATCCCCACACGATTAGTACCATTAATAGAGAGATAAACAAAATTAATTGAATACATTTAAAATAATAGCATGACAAGCTTAAAGTTGAAAGAACAAACCAATAACCTAAGGTAAAGAATATTTAAGGAATTATGTAATTGTCCTCAGACATTATAAATATGGGAGAATTCAAAGATAAGGATATCTGAAAGAATTTGATCACTTTCACAGATGAAAATAAATTGTAAATAAACATAAATAGCCTGCTAGTTTTTCCCAAACTCTCACCAAATGGAAATTTTCTAAGGACGATTGCTACTGTTTAAATGTCTATCAATGACTGATGATGTGTTTGCTAAATTATGCATTTTTTATACTTTCTAATTTCTGTAATCTATATCTGTGTACACTGATCCACCTCTTACAGTTCTTAATATGAATCTGAATTCTTTGGAATAGGTAGTGTTTTCTCCAAACTGCTCAGAGTATCTGAAATGGACAACAATGATCCATTATTGGGACTTCTGAGCTAAACAGCAATATATGCAAATAATGATGAATATCAGAATTAGCTCAGGAATCAGAATGGAAGATATCACATCTTATTAATTTCTTAGCTTTACACAGTATCATTACATGTCCTGTTTCCAGATATTTTACTTTAAATAATACATTTAAATTTGGGTTCATGACTGAAATAATTTCTAGTTTCTGGTAAGCCTTAGATAATTCTATACTCCAAAAGTAAGTGCTGTTTTTTGAGGTAACAGAAGCAATATACTTACCAACTTTGACATAGATGAGCACATTATGTGTAAAATGCAATTTGGTCTTAATTGCATATCTGCACCTGATGTCTCCATAATATAATATGATTCCAAAATCTGCATGAACATATATGTCGTGCACATTGCTGTAGGCTAAATCATAGATTTTACAGCACACCGTGATGATCTCTAACATCTAAAGTATGCTGAAAATATTTTACATTCCCCCTCCTGTGCTGGACAGAAGACCAGACTTAAATCAGCTTAGCTGCCGTCTATCACTCAACAGACAGACTGCGTTAAGTGAACTTCTGAATATCATATGGTTTTCTGACCAGATTAGCAACTAGTTATAAAAATTACCTTTGTAGTACTGTATTTTCTTTATTGTCTCCTACAACTACAAGACTGGCTCTTTCTTAGTCACCAAAGTGAAAAAGACATTCTCCTTTTTACCAGATTGGTCTCATTGACCCTGAACTCTGAACTCAGGGCATCTTTCTTTTTAGGGTTTTTTTCCCCCTTTCCTCCCCTGCCCCCTCCTTATTTTTTCAGAACTGCTGAGGCCTGAAAACCCATGAGTGAACCAGCTGATTTAGATTTTGTTGGGTCAGCATAAAAACAATAAAATCAACACATGCAGTGTTCTCTCCTCCATATCGGCAGTTTTCATGGTCCATAGAGCACAAATGAAAAAAGGTAGGAAAGGTGTTTCTGCCAAGAATAGAGCTACAAGGCATGAAAAATGCAGTGCTCAGAGAAAGACGTTTTTACTCTTGCCCTGACTGCACTGACTTTTTGTTTTAAAAACCAAAGATTTTGAAAAAATATTAAATATTTAAAGTAATTTATGGTTAAAAAACCCAAAACCTTAATGCTACTGAAATAAGTTTTCATTATCAGCTTTGACCTGGAAATAAGTAAAGATTTTATAGCTCCAAAATCACTAACAGATTTCAGAAAACTCCTTGCTTTTTATACCAGAATGGTTTATAGTCACAACAGTTCTTTTTGTAAAATACTATGGAAGATGACCAGTGTGATATTTCTCACACTTATGCAGGTTTCTTCCTTTATAAGTAGGAATAAAACATTAAGCAAATTTAATCTGTTTAATAGGATCTGCAGATCCTATATTCTGCATGTTCGGTAGAGATAAATCTACTTTTGCTCACTCTTCCTGTTCTCAGATACAAATTTTAACACAAAACACCATTATTTGTTTGCACTGTTTCTGGAAGAAATCTTTTTTGAAAAACAGTGAATGCATAGATTTATCATTGGAATTGAGCATGACGTTCACAAATATTACCCTAAATATTTAACTCTAATAGATTAAGAATTTATCACAATGCTATGATTTTATCAATTGTACTCTCACATCTACACTCACATAGATGTTTGTGCAATGTTCAAAGCAAAATTAATATGCACTATGCTCAAAACACTCTGTTGTCATTTTGATTTGAAAGAAACTCATCAGTCAGCATTACAAATCAAACCCATAACATTCAAGATTTCTTTGAATGAGGAGAAGAGATAGAAAACCCGCTAACTATTATTTACTAATTTGTTGCCCAAACCAGTTAGGAATAAATATTGTTTTATTATTTTACAGATTTCAAAAACTTAATGGAAGTTCCATCATTACTTTTTTTTTTTTTTCCTCTTGGTATTGGTACCTGTCAAGCAGCAACACTAGCATTCGTTACTGCCTATGATAGTCATCAAAATCAGTCTAGTAGCACAGACAGATTGGTAGGTTTTTTTACCCCAATAAGTTCCTCTATCAGTTCTGTTGCCAGACCTAACAAAACTCTGAATATACAAAATAGCCAATAAATTAAAGTATTTGTTTACAAAATAGCTCATGTAAAATATTTACCAGATATAGATTAGCGTAAGCCACTACTGAGGTATTCTGCAGAGGGATTTGGAATTAGCATTCAGTACTTTTTTTATCATAGTAACTAAATTACCAACAACACTGGACCATATGTGCTAGCTAAGAACAGCTGAGTCTTTCTCTGTATTAATCTGACCTTGGTCACTAGAAAATTGGAGTTAACTCAAGCAAACAGGATTGTTGCCATATGTGGTTCATATCAAAGGTATAGAGGAGTGGTAGGATACTGATCAGAAGAACTGTTTGTTTGTTAGCAAATCTGTGAGGTCTTGGAATAATTCTGGCAGTTTTCTCTTGAAACACCTGTAGTCTCCTAAACAACATACTTGAGAAGATAAGCAACATAACCCTTAAGGAGCTGCTTTCCTCCAACAATAGAGAGGATAAGAAAAAATTGAAATATCTGGGACAAAATACTATAATGAAAGACACAGGAACTTTTCAGCCAAATGGGTTGTTGAAGAATACATCATGAAGAATTCATCTATACTCATAGATGGTTTTATATGTGTTTGATTAGTGATTTCTATAGAAAAGATAAGTAATAGCAGAGTTATAAGATGCAGTTTTGAGTGTGTTTTTAGCACGGATACATTGACTCCCTACTCAATTTTTCAGAAGTTGATGGGGAAAATTGCAGTACTGACAAAATTGTATAACATGTCAAACGTTTGAGTAAGGAACAGTTCATTTATTTATTTGCATACTGCAATTTGGACATCCATAATAGGTGAGTACAGACAGTGTAAACACAGCTGGCAATGCAGTTTAACAGAGAAAGGGACAAAGTATAGCTTCTGAAGACTTAAGGAAGTTCTACAAAGGTTCTGCTTTATTTATAATTTGGAACAGCCAGAACAGCAAGTGTATGGCAGAACAGAGGGGAAAGGATTCTCCTTCCAGCATTACTAACTGGTGTATTCCAGTTTTGTCAGAGGGAAGTGCTCAAAATTAGTGGGAATAAAACAATTGGAAATTTCCAAGCAAAGAAAAAGGAAGTGAAAGTTCATCATCATTTTATCAGTTTGACCATTCAGTGACTTGTATCATTCAGGTCAATGTTTTCTCTTAAATATTACACCAAAACATAGCTAAAGACTATTCTAAGATTTCTCAGACTAATTCTGTGCCAACTACTAATTTTTTCTTATTACATAGGTCTTAAAAGATAACTGAACTGTGCAGAACCATTCTTTTTTTTAAAAAAAAAGGAATAAAAAAAAAAAGAAAAATACCATTTTGAGTGGGATTATTGTGTGTGGTGTTCCGAAACTAATGAATACAAAATTCCAACATTTTAAATATTTTAAACATTTTTGCAGAGGAAAAGCAAAACCAAAATTGATAAAAATTCATGCATTATATTTCCACTACTCTCTATCAACTGAAGAAACTTGTGCTGTTCAAAAACTACCTACAAAATCATACAGTTTTCAGTTTCAGCAGAACCTTGATTACTATATATCTTCTTTAGGAATAGGTTAGATTGAACTTTAAATTGCAAAAATAATTTTAATTTGAGCACATTTGACATTGGCTGTAGGAACAGATACTTATTTCTGTGATAACAGTGAAGTGGTCTATCAGGTCTGCACTGTGAAGTGTCCATGATATGGTATGGCTCGAGTATTACAGCCTGAAAATTATGCATGTTCTATTCCTGTTAGATGCCCTACGGAAAGATCAAGGTGAAGAGTACTGTAACATCTTATTTCTTTCCATTTACTGCATTTTCTGTGTGCATTTATGATGTAAACATAAGTCTAACTCTTGTCTTATTAAATATCATCTTCAAAGACAGAAATAAAAATTAAAATGATACTGACATTGAGCCATATCAACCAGAACAAGGAAAAAAGCAGTTAGGCTCATGTGACCTTTCCTCAATCCTTACATTTTGTTTTTTTTTGGTACATGAGCAGGTATGGCAGATAGATATCCCACTTGAGAGATAATGTGAAACGTCAGTGATAGACTAAACAGTGAATTCAGAGATCATTTAAGTCTCTCAGGAATACACAGATGAAGTTTCTACAAGTCAAACTTCCATTACAAAGCTGGTACATTACTCTGATTTCTATTTACACAAATATTGTACAAATTAGAGAAGAGGAAGAGAAGGATGTAAGTGATAAGTACTTGCCTTACTTTCCTCAAAATTTGAAAGTTTTTCAAAGCTTATTAAATACTTGAATAAGCAAAAAGATTTTATTTCTGTCTTATAAAAATTCTTTGTATTTCAGCAATTGTAGACACCCTGAGTTGCAACAAAAAGTAGAATAGGAAACAGTGAAAACAAGTTTCAAAAAGCATTACATAATAATGTATTAGGAATGAAGTAGACAGAATGACATGGAAAAAATAGGAGAGCAAAAAATTTCATATTGATTTCACTTGGCAGAAAAATTAAAACAAAATAAAACTCAAAACTGAACCACAGAAAATTTTTATTTTGCAAAAAAATAATTTTCTTAATAGAGAATTCCTGAGCTGTCATAGAATTTTTCTGTGGTACATGCCACCCAGAGATATCTTAATGATATTTTAAGATTTCTAACTAAAATATCTACAACTTCCCACAGCAGAAGACCTTTATTATTGACTAAAATATTAATTTACATTTATGTATTTATAGTTACATATGGTAAAAGCATTTATACTTTATTATATATTAATTTGGGGGGCTGCTCAGAACTCTATATTAACAAATAAATGCTTCAAACATGGCCTGAAATAATTATTCTGTGGCATGTGACATCTGAGTTCTGAAATACAGTCAAGAGGAGGGACAGATAGTTGACATTACATACTGACATGTTCTAGTGGAAATCGATGTGAGATCACAGAAATACTGTATGGGATGGTATGTGATAACAGAAATCCTAGAAAATGTATTATGTTAATGAATGTATGTTATTATCAGAACCACTAAGGATTCTGGACATTTCCTCAGTGGAACTGCTATGTGTAGTTGTGTATCATATTTCAGATTCTGTGTTTCTCCTGTCAAGCTGTTAGTAAGTTGATCAGTCAGACATCAAAGAGTAATTTTGTTATTCATCCAGTAAAAAGCTAATGGGAAACACAATTTCTGATGAAGTTTGAGCATCCATTAAGTTACATTTAGTTAAATTTATACTATTATCTTTGCTAACCTGATTACCAAAATGAGTCAGCATTTTCTGGATGCTACCAAATTATTCTGATGAGCAGTTTTAAATAATAACAACTAGGATTATAGTGTTTGACCTTATTCCCTATTTTGTTATTTTAATTAAGCTATTTGTGAAGTCAGAAAATTCCTTTCTAGGGAATTTTATGGCTACTAATTTACGAACAACTATTTTAGAAACCTTCAATGAATAACTAAATATATAGAAAATTACAATAAAAAAAGTTAATATCATTACTTGTGACTGACTTCATGTTCTGCTGTTCATATGTATCACCTAAGACTGAAAACAATGGCAACAAAAATAAAGTGAACGTACAGAAAACTAATAAAATTTATTCTATGTTGTATACCATACCACAGACATTTCTCTAGTTTCCATGTAGTTGGACAAAACTAAACAGTTGCACTGATAATGTTTGTTATTGTATTTTGGCACATGTTACTGATGCCACTGTCTATGTGTTATTGTGGTTATGTTGTTTCAGGTGACCCTTCACTTCTCACAGATAGGATTGTAGAGAACACCTATGAGTTCAAAAGCCACTGTGTTGGGAAAGGTGTTGTAACAACACTGTGAAGCTGATTTCTCTGCATAATCCAAGAAGAAAAGCACCTAAAGCAGTGACATCACAAGCAGGTTCCAACATGACAAATTGGATGAAACTTTCTGGGAAAGTAAGAGAATAGTCTCATCTCTAATTTGAATATTGGTCATCTACTGAGGTTACTTAAAATGGCACCAATTAACACAATAGGCTTTTCTAATGAGGACCTGGATCTGCAGTTGTATTTAATTTTACAATAAACAGCTACAGATAAATGATTAACATTAACTGTGAGCAATAAAATTAATAAACATAACCTGCTTTAAGGTGCATAGTTCCATAAACATCTTTTAACTTTAGTCATAAGACATCTTAGTAGTGTGCATCTACACTGTGCATTTAATGTAATTTCTCAAATGGGGACAAGTATTATAATCTTATGAATTTTTATTTATATTCTTATAATTTGATTCTGGTTTATGTTTATCTGATAAAGTTGCATTGAACCTTCCTGGAAGGTACCAATTTACTGAAGATCTCTGGAAAGACTCTATTCATGTTAATCATGATAGATGTGATAGCATCTGTTAATTAGCATGCTCTGTCCTTTCAGATCATGGCGTTATTTACTGTAATTCTAGGATTGTTTTTTTTCTAGAAAACATATTCTATAGATAATTTTAGCCTACAAGAATTGGTAATAACCAGATATTACTGTATCCATGACAGTATTTTGCCTTTAAATCCAAAGATGTACCTCAGAAATTAAGTCTAAAGAAACAGCAAACATACAAACAAACAAAAATATATACAAGCCACAGTCCCTTAATCATAACATTTTCTTTGCATTACAATTAGTCTCCATTTTACTTTCTCATTTTGAGCAAAATGCAATAAAAAAGAAAATCCTAATAACTTACTATTTTGCTCTTCTTACTTCAGGGTTCCATAATCATACATCATGATTCTTCTGGTTTTGCCTAATACTTATTATCCTAATGGGACTAGTATTTCGCTCACTATTAGAAAAAAACTTGAGCAACCTATAAGCCATACCCTTAAAACAACTGTCTATCTTGAGTTAGAGGGCTAAAAGTTTGAAATGTCTCTTCCTCCATTACACGAGGAATATTGCTGATACTGGAGTTGGTAAGGGAAGGAGAACCAGCTCGTTATCTGTTGTTAAGGCAATCACTGCCATCACTGCCCCCTTCTTGAATGATTTTTGTAGATTTCTTCCAAGCAAGGACCATTTAAGATTCATTAATTCAAATGGACATAGAATATGCAAGTAAAATAAAATGATGGAGGCTAGTTCCTGTTCTATGGTGGCACATATACCATTGTCCCAGATTACCACAGTAATCACAGAACCACAGAATTGTTGAAGTTGGAAGGAACCTCTGGAGATCATCAGGCCCAAAATCCTGCTCCAAGCAAAGTCTATTAGAGTAGGTTGCCTAGGACATTGCCCAGGGTTTGAAGGAACCAAGGATGGAGACTACACAGTGCCTCTGGGCAACTGGTTCCAGTGCTTGACCCTCACAGTAAAAACACAGGTTTTTATACGTTTAAATGGAATTTCTCATATTTCAATTTGTGCACACTGCCTCTTCTTCTTTCACTGGATACAACCAAGAAGAATCTGGCTCCATCTTCTTTATACCCTCCCATCAGGTATTTATAAACATCAACCAATGCCCTTCACCTCATATCTTTCTTTCTTCCAGGCTAAACAAACTCAGCTCTCAGCCTCTATTCAAATGATAGATGCCCCATTCCTTTAATGCACTTTCGTGCCCGTTGTTAGACTTCCTCCAGTTTAACGCTGTCTCTCTTGTAATAGGGAGCCCAGAACTGGGTGCAGCACTTTACATATGTCTCACCAGTGCTAAACAGAGGGGAAAGATCACCTTCCTTGACACGCTGGCAATGTTCTGCCTAATGCAGCCCAACTGTCCAGTCTTCCAACCTATACTAGTACATGGCGTTATGCCTTCCCAGGTACAGGTTTTTGGCATTTTCTTTTGTTGGCCTGCATGAGGTTCCTGCCTGCCCATTTCAACAGCATTGATCTCTCCTCTAAAGTCTAGTAAAGGCATTTAAAATAACCTATAAGAAAAATCTCTTTATACTTACTTATCACAATGCTTTAGAGACAAAGTGGATTTCTGATGCAGTGAAAAGACATCTTGTTTATATAACCCATTTTGCCTACACCTTCAAGTACAAACAGTAAACATTTATCTCCATTTATCTCTATCACTTTCTCTTGATGAGTATAATGAGTTGGTTTGAGACTCTATGCCTTCTTATTTTAATTCCAACTTCTCTACTGTTTACAGATGTAAAAGACAAAACAGTATCAGTGCTACCCCAACATATGAGTAAAAGTCAATCGTTAAAAAAATATTTTTTTTCTGAAGAAAAGTTACTAAAATCAGTCTTAGAAAGCTCAGTTTCTTTGTTCAAAACCAAGTTCTCAGAATTCTGTTTGATCTTTCTCTAGAATTTTCCTTAGCTCTCTTCCTATTGACTAGGGGAAAAAATGGTTTATCTATATATTTTAGTCTTGAGTGTTTGTCTTTAGAACTTTACTGAGAATTCATTAAAACTTGCCCACTATGCCTTAGCAATCTGAATTTGATTCTGTGACCTTTATGTTTCACTTTAAACATTTCAATCTGTTTTAAATCACTAGCTTGGTTGGATTTTTTTCCATTTGCCTACACCAAAATACTCCGTGTTCACATCAACAGTTTTGACCCTCAATCACATATAATATGATTAATGCCTAAAGTATATTTGTGTTAAGCGATTGCTTTAACCAGCTTATTCTTCCACTTAGATTTTTTTATTTTATTTTATTGTATTTGAGTCTCTTTTGATAGGTATGAATTTAGTTCTGATTGGAAATTGGCAAGAGGCTTATGACAATCTTATTTTCTCCCCCTTTAAACAGACTTTATCTAAGCAGTACCAAATATCATAGCCACAGTGCAGTACTTTTTCTTCTGGATTGCAGGGCAACCCATTTACTTGAAGTATCAAAAGATGGAGAAGGGACTAATATGAGCTTATGCATAAATTTACTTATCTTTGGGATCAACATTTTGACATCCTTGAAGACAATGATTAAGCTATTTCTTACTGTCTACACAGTTGTCCTAGACAAATTTACAGGTTGTAAGTTAGTCTGCTTCTTTGTTTTAAATATTGATTAATACAAATAGTCAGTGCTGAGAAAGACATAAATCTAGCAAATCACACTCATCAATAGATATAAAATATACCGGCTCATTGAAGCCACCTTATTTTTTTTTAATGTTGCTTAAATATGCTGCAAGCTAGAATTCTTTTTTATTTAGTTCTCACAACTCTAATAATAACTCAGAAATTGATACTAAAGCTATTGTCCTTTTAATACTTGTGTCTAAATAAATTAATTTATACATTTTTTGAAGTCTAGGGACCCTCATTTTCTGAGAGAAATTAAAATTTCAGACATTCACAGGGAATTTTGTCCCTTAAAATTATCATCTAAAACAAATGGAAGACCAAAAATTAATTGTGTAAATATATTGTACCATTTGTATAAAATTGGTATAGATATTGATGTTTTAAAATGGAAATTTCTATAGGTATTCTATATCTGTGAGGAGTTGTATGTGGAGGACAATATTTTTTTTCAACTCCAGAATATCAAAGACTTACATACTGGTCAGAGATCCCTAAAAGAACTCTAGCCTGAGCTGGCTAGTTTAGTATGGAGTGCAAACAGTGGTCACAAATAAACATCAGTGAGAAATAAAAGATCCATTTTTTGTGAACACTTATGTTATCTTGACAATCAGAGAAGAGTCTACAGTGAAATAGTAGTATCTATCTGCCTAGGTATATCTAGATTTGGAAGAAGACATTTTTTTCTTAAAGAATTAGCTAGATTTTCTCTCACGCATGGGGGTTCATGACCCCAAATAAAGAACATTTTCTAAATGACCAAATTGAAGCCTTCAGTTTTGATAACATTTAACTGAATCTTTTTTTTTTTTTTTTTCTGAAAAGTTTTGGCATTATCAAATTTTCTTATAGAAACATCAACCTGGTCAACTTTTCTGTTCCAAAAAAAATGATCTGAAAAAAATTAGCCTTCTAAAGATGTCTTACTGTTATTTTTCATTTTTGTTTGATTTGGAAGGTGAGACATAACTCAATAATTTTTTTTTTTTTAAGTAATTTAAGCTTATTTAAACTAAGGTAAAAAACAAACAAACAAACAAACAAACAAAAAAAAACAACAAAAGAACAAAACAAAAAGATGCTATTAAACTGTGTCTGTGAAATGTTCGAACAACTAACTCGAATGAAGTATTTTGTTTTGTTTGCATTTTTTCCCAAATAGTCTATCCATGACAAGTAAGATTTTGTGTCTGTCAGAAATCCATGGTGAAGAAAATGTTTTGTTATCTAAAATATTTATTCAGGGGAAAAAAGTCAGATTAAAATTACAATCAATATGCTGTTGTCATACAACCCCTAAAATCCTTTCTAGTGATCCAGGACAAGTCCATTTTCTTTTCTTTAAAACATTAGTTATTTTCAGAAAATTAATTGTCATTAAATGAAAATCTTCATTTTCCCTTTTTTTATACCTCCCTGCCAACAACCCTACGTTAAAGCCACTAGTGAGATTCATGTAAAGGAGTTCCTTGACATTCAGAACCACCGTTTCTCCTTACAAAATGAGAATTGAATATGGAGATTATATTTAACCATTTTTCTTAATGACTGCATTCTTTCCTTCATTGCAATACTTCTACCAGTTCAGATCCCCAAATCAGCCAAACCTTAGTCCTTAGGAATAATAAATCTCTCCATATATCTTTATATACAGATATAGGTACATCCCTCACTCTATGTTTGTGCATGTATATATACATATGTATGTATCTTTTTGTGTTTTTATTTTTATACTGTTTCTTGCAGATCCTCGATTAAGAACTTAATTTAAGTAGAGTAAGTAATCAGGCCTGAAAGATATAATCCTTTCTATGTAGCAGTTTCTCTTGAGCCTCTTATATTTTCTGGAAGAGTTAAGGAAAGATTTAGACATTTTTGATCTAGAAGAGCATCATAAAACTTGCAGTAGAAGATATTGCAGCCTTGCAATACAATTCTTAAGATTTGCTGGATATTAGCTCTAGGGAATCTGTACAGTATAGGGACTTCAACGATTCTCAGAAATATGCAGTGTCTGCTACATCCAGCTAGCCAAATCACCTTCTTTGAGTCTATTTACATTTCTGCCCATTTCTTCTCAAAGGTATCCAAAACTTAATATCTCCTTATACATCTGCAATGATCTGCATGTGGGATATTATCTGGGAGGGTCGAATCTATCTCCTTTGAAAACTCTTTGGAAGTAAACTACTCATTATCCTTCCAAATAAATGACCTGTGGCTATAAACCTAAAGGTCATCTCAATAGGTCAAGATATAATCTGTTCTGAGAGAAAATACTGACATAACACAGTCTGTTGTTCAGGTAAAGGAAGAGAATTAGAACTTTTTATTTGAATTAATTTAATGTGATAAGGTAAGTGGTAGAAATGGAGAGACAGAAAAAAATATGATGAGCCTCCACAACAGCAAGCACTCATGACCAATTTACTCCCCTTAAAGTGGAGTGTCTATGAGAGACCCGCTCCCCCCACCTGATGGAAGTGGACTAAAAGTCTTCACTGTGTGTGTATATATATATTTACATATATATTGGGGGATATTTTTGACAAAAAAGACAGGCATTCCTGGACATGCCTACTCTTTCTCACACAAGTTTAGCTGAAACAAACCTTTCCATCAAGGCTTTTGCTTTTGACAGATTGACATTGTTTGACAAGGTGATCTGCAATGCCAAAGCCTCATTTCTCATTTAATTCCTAGGTTTCAGACCAAAGGAAGCTTCATCTCATCTCATGTTAGGTGTTTAAATGTCAGGCATCTACACTAAACCCGGTATTGAGGTTCCTTATATTGTCAATGGAGAGAGACGGGAACCACATCCATGAACATAATTAATTCTCCCTGTCTTTTCAACTGATATTTGTACCCTTTGTGTCTTTAGTTCCCCTAAGGGTCCTCTCTCTTCATTAATTATAAAAGCAACATGAATACCTGGTTTCAGTCAGATGCAGAACTTTTGGATTGCTACAATAAACTGAGATGGGATTCATGTCATTTTGTGCCATCACGAACTCTAAATCCTGTGGGACTATGAAGCTTAGAATGGTGCAACAGCTCACAGGGCTTTAACCTTGACATTTCTTACATTCTTGATGAAGCTTAAGTGCCTGTGTCAATGCTTATAAATATTCAGAGAATGTAATAAAATTAATTTGCTTATAAATGTAAGGGTAAACAGGTGAATCTCTCACTTGCACATTCAATTTAAGCCCTACTCTAACAAAAAATAAATACTCTTTGCTTACCTGACTGTGTTCATAAACATATTTCCAGTTGCCTGCTACTCTCAGTGTAAAATATCAGCATCACTGTTTTTGTGAGACTTTTTGAGACAGGTTGAATATGATAGCAAAGCAGAGAGACATCAAGACAGAACCAACACACTAATCTTGAAACAAAATAAATTTCAATAGAGTTATTTCACTTAAGACCAGATGAGGTAAGAGCCTACAGCCTTTTACCTGTATTACTAGAATTCTGATTCTTGAGAAATTTCAAATGACTTTATTTATACTGTTCTAAGACGGTCATTCTCAAAATAATTTTTGTTAGTAAGTAAATAATTTTCTTCACCATACTCACTTTGGTGGTTTCTATATCACAGCAAAGAAGAGTGTGTGAGAAAGGGAAGCAATAACTGTTACTATTCTTTGAAGAGAGAATATTTTATTACACTTATTATTACTGTGCAACTTTGCTGCTTGCAACAGTAGCTGTTAGCAAAAAAGAATATCCACATATTCTTTATTTGTTCTTAACAAAAAAAGTATATATGGTAGACATTTAATGATTACCTGAAAATGAGCAGACACCTACTGTACAGTGTCGCCTTGAATAGCTAAGAGAGTTATAATAAGAAATAAGATGGACATGTCTGCTAGTACCAAGTTTTGTGGAGCAATAGGTGAAAGAGAAAAGAAGGCAGTTCAGTAATTTGATAGAACAAATAGTCAAAAAGATGCACTTTAAACAGTTTCCAAGGTAACTGGCTCTGAGGCTGGAAGCTATAAATATGGGTACAAACAGGTTTTCAACTCTGAGAGAGAAGACAATCAATGCAAAACAAATAATTAAAAGAGAGGACAGTTGGAATGAAAGGACATGAAAAATAATACTTAAAGAAAAATATTAGTAAAAGAATTGTAATAAAAAAATGACTGCATATTATTGGTTTCAGAAAAACATTTTTTTCACTTTCATTACATGCATCTGAGTAAAAGATAAGTGTATGGTTTCACATTAAAAACTACTTTTTTACAAATACATCTGTTATTTATTAATGCAGCATCTGCTAATATTTATTTCTTAAACTTTGTCATGGTTAAGTATCAGTAAATTGAGAATAAATATTTCTGCAAAATTTCAGATTTTCTTTAACATAATAATAATGGATACCTAATAGATTTAGATCATAAGATGTTTAGATACTATTGTAGGCTTTAATATAAAGAACATTTGAATATTTAGTATAGTAATTGTTATCACATTCAAACAAAAATGCCTCTCTCAAATGACCAGTATCTAAATAACACTGATAATGTGTTCTGTTTTAAAAATAATGTTGCTTTTTTAACATTTTAAATTCTAACAATTAGTTACAGAAAAGTGATATTTTTAATAATTTATTTTAAGGGGATAGTAGGTCATTCCGAAGAATTGAATTATGTGTCTCATATATGACTGTGTTTTAAAAAAATCTATATTTATAAAGAGATCAGCCTCCTTTAAAGTCTTAATTCTTTCCTATCACTTCACTTGTTCAAGAACCCTGACATTAAAACACAACTTTTGTACATAATATTCATATATAAATATGTAGATACAATTCTCAAACAGGTTTGTACTCTGTCTGGGTGGTCCTAGACTGAATGACATTAGAAGATGGACACTTTCAAAGGTGAATAGCTGATTATTCAGGTATAAACTAACATGCCAGACAAACGCATCTGACTCTATCTTCTACAGGCTGAATGCAGATAAGTAACTATGTTATATGCATGCAGTTTATCCTCTGCAGCATGTGGATTAACGTCTGATACTAGCTAGTGAGGTTCGGTATGAATGTACATTACCAGAGCCCTAGATAATTCTGAATGAATAAAAAACCTATGCAGCACATTCTGTCAGTATTCAGGCCCTATTCAAGACAATGTAAAAACCCACTAATAGAAGTTTTGGGCCTTGAAACTTTGTTTATAGTCTTCCAGTAACTCAGAGGCATGTCTGGTGAAGGCTACTGAAGCTCCCGCCAGCATTTACTTGAAGCAGAAGAGACTTCACAAAACTCTATGAATTGGGGTATTAACCTGGCTGAAGAAGAGAAGGCTCCAGGGAAACTTTAGTGCAGCTTTTGAATACTTGAGAGGGGCTTACAAGAAATACAGAGAGAGGCTTTTTACCAGGACCTGCAGTAACAGGACAAGGGCAACAGTTTTAAGCTGAAAGAGGGTGAATTTATATAGGACACAGGGAAGAAATTTTTTACAGTGAAGGTGGTGAGACAGTGGAACAGGCTTTCCAGAGAAGTTGTGGATGACTCGTCATTGGAAGTGTTCAAGGTCAGGTTGGACAGGGCTTTGAGCAACCTGATCTAGTGAAAGGTGTCCCTGCCTCTGTCAGGGATGTTGAACTAGATGATCTTAGAAGGTCCCTTGCAAACCAAACTATTCTGTGATTCTATGAAACTCCTATATGTAGCATGTTACAGGTAATCAAATGTGGTATGTGTCTGCTAATTTGGATTATATACATAAATAGGGTCCCCATATATGGGTAAGCACGTGTAGTTTATTCTATATCACAAAAGAGGCTTGAATCGTTCTGAAAGAGACAGAGATTTTATACAGAGTGCAAGAGAACTGGTTCTGTGTTCCAGTCTCTGAAATGTAGGAGATGAGCTAGGTTTATACAGTCATGTATATCTTATTAGGACTTAATGTTGTCTTTTAAGAATACATTTTAATTTCTATACAGAATGGATTTCAAAATGGGATAAATGGTAATAAAAATGTGAGTGTACAGAGTTCCTATATACTCAAAGACATCTAGTTTACGAGGACATTTCAATTTGGAAGTAATATTATATATGCAGTGGTCTGAAAAACATTGACAAAGAAAGAATAAAATTGCCTACAAGAGGAGTACTTGAAGTAAAATTATGACATTACAAGTAAATTGGATGTGTGTGCACACACATATTCTGCTTAGGTTATATAGTATTGCTGTAAGTGCAAGAGATCAAGTGAATAGCATAGTTGATACAGGATGTCAATCCAGAAAACTACATTTCATCTGGGATATAAATTCATCACAGAAATATTCCCCTAAATTATGAATAGTACTATTATTGATCCTTTCTTTAAAAATATGCCTTTCCAAAGACCTCATTAGCCTTTTCTTTATGATTCTCCTGAAATAAAGCTTGCTGGTTATGGGCCAATACCTACTTCAGCCCCAGTACTTTTATTGTTACAGCAAAATGGTATTTTCCAAAGGTAGTAAAAAGAAAGACAAAAGGCAACTATTTAAATTGTCATGAAAATACAAGCAACTTTGAGACAGAACAGGTTTGATAAGCTTTCCAAAATGGTAGATGCAGAGCTGACTCAAAACTGAAATTATTAGGGAGAATTTTGGGTATGTATGTATGTTATCAATATGAACATAATGTGTGCATGCATGTTTATAAAACTAAAAGCAACTTGAAATATTCTTGTTTGTTGGTCTTTTAAAGATCTGAATTTTCAAGAGTGACAGTTCTCTATATTTTTTCTGCTGCATTCAGCAGAATTTAGGGGGAAGAATAAAAAGAAAGGAAAATTAAAATAAATTAGTTCTGAAACCTGAATCTCCTTTTGAAGACTTTTGATTTTACACCAAATGCTGTTGCTAACTGCAGTTGTAAACAATGACACAAATCAGCTCAGATAAGCTCTGATTAATAAATTACTAGGAAAATGCATGTTGTGGAACAAAAGCAAGTGAAAGCTATGTTTTTACCTAGATCTAGTACCCAAAGAATAAGATTCATTCTCTTATCTGTGTTCTGAAAAAAAATCAGACTCAAAAGCAGTTTAGCCAGCTCAGGTCAAAGATATATGTTACAGCATCCCAGGATATTTGTTCCAAACAACAGGATAAACTTTGCTCCATAAACCCAAATTTGATCATTTAAAGAGACATGGCATAAGACTGACTGTAACATCGAAGTACTTCACAAACTGATGGAATCTGAGTGCCTGAACTCCTGCTTGCGTATGCGGTACTGCAGTGGTGAAACTCAGTAAAAGAGTGTGAGATAAGGACATGGAGATAAGTTTCCAGAAAATGCAGGAGCCCAAGTTTTTTGGTGCCTAAGTATATAACACTTACAGAAGCACTCACATATTTACGTATTTTCATAGGTAGAAATTGCAGTAACATAAATAGCTCTTCCTAATATGTTTATAAGAGAAAGTTAGACACATACTATAACATACAGGTTGCATTTATCTCATTAATGACTGCCTACTGAAATTAAGGTAGCAGGGGCCTGTGTGAAGAAATCTGCTGTGTTATGCTAAATGCAATTACAAGATCAAAAACTGTTAATATGTAGTAGGAAGAACAAACAGGAAATCAGAGTTTAGGCTGGATCAAACCCACTCTAGGTCAAGGAATCTAACATAGAAAACAAACATATATTGTTTACTGTTATAATAACTAGTTGTCTTAATATTTAAAGGGGACAGGCAACCATTTGGAAGATGGTATGGAAAGCCTACAACTGAAAAATCTTAAAATTCTTGCTCTGAAATTCATCAGGAAAAACTGAAGTATCTTAATTCATATGTGATCCTTTTCAAAATGCTTAATTTTTTACAATTAATAGCATCATATTTCTATAATATCTTTGTGTATTCTTGTGTGGGCCCAGAGAGAGAGCTTAGTTCCATTATGTTGTTGCTACTACCTTTCCCCTGCTAGAAAAAAATAACAGCAAGGAAAATCTGATACCCAGCAGGGGAGGATTAATTAAAAACAACAGAAAATGTCAGAGGGAAATAAATTGAGTGCATAAATGTGTGTGTTTGGTTTTTTTTTTATGAATATTGACTGTCTCACTCTCTTTTTTTCCCTCTTTCTCAGTCTCATAAGATTTAAAAAGGAAATACAGATGAAATATACCAATTTAATCAGATTTCAGCTTTCATTCTTTTTCTGTGGATTTAATGCAGTGAATGGAAATTAATTTTAGAAGTTTCTTCAAGCAAAGGTTTTTTTCACTACACATTTTCTGTCACTGCATGACTTGAAATTTGGAAAACAAATTGATGAATCTTTTATATAGGATTTCTATCATTGTGCAACCTGTGAAAGATGCCACACTTAAAAACCTACAAAACAACAACCTCTAGTCTTTCAGAGAAAACACATATAACAGAATATCAAACTTCTGAGGACTTCATCATCCACACTTTTCATTCTGAAATAAACAGTCTTAAACAACAAAATAAACGGTCTTATCCTCTGTTTCATTTTGATACTAGCTTCCCTTTAAAGAATGCTATAGGGCTTATATAGTCCTGACTGTTTTATCAGCTCTTCTATGGTAAAATCAGAACCATCGTGCAGGGCATCCTGAGGGTTTTATGGCTTATTTCTCTCTATAACTACGAGATGATAACCCTCTTATTAGTCCTGATTTACTGTTTATCAGAGGGTGATGGAGGGAGGATGCAGAAAGTGGGAGAAGGAGAGAGAGAAAGTGTAAGAAATACTCTTGCAATGCTAAATACAGGCAGCTGTCAAAAACCCTGTAAAAGCTGTTGTAATTTGTCTGAAATACAGGGTGAACCACAGATAACATACATAATCAAAGTAAATGAACTCCACAAAATAGGGGAAATAAAGCTCATGTATTAAAACAACTATTCACAATTAATTTGGGGAGACAGAAACTTTATCTGATCAGATCTAAATTAGTTAATGATAGGTCAAACACTGATGACAGAAGGCTTTGTGATCAAGAATTCATCCCATATTGTGAATAACAGCTCTAGTGGCAGGAGCAGTATGAGAGCAAGAAAGCTTCAGAGTGAAGACATGCTCTGCAGGCTACCGATTTTCCAGGTTCCTTCTGTCAGACTCCACCAGGCTGCTTTAATAGTATGAGATAGAGAGTGTAGAGAGATAATAAGCTGAAAGTGAGCAATTTTCTAAGGAAAAAAATGAGATGGGGTGAGCACTTAACAGCTGCCAATCAGAATTAAATGATACTATGAGGATACTTACCTGGCAGTTGATGAATGACAGTCTAACAGGTCTGTACAGCTCTTCAATCTGCACTTTTGTATATAAATGGCATTTAAAAGGAAAAAAAAAAAAAAAAAAAGTGATCCAAAATATAAAAATTGGAAGATTCCTAATGAAGACTCCCTTTTCTATAAACATCTGCGGTATTTTATAGAATTATTTTAAGAAAATGATCGGATGGGGTTTGCATACTCTCATTCATGCTACACTTACTACTTCAATTTAATAAGTTCTTAAAGAACACCAAATGTCTCTGACATAAGACATTGTAGCCTTACAGGGTAGCCTTCACAGATAACTCAGGAAGAAAGATACTGACCCTTTGTTTAGAAGGAAAATTGTGAGAAAGGGAGGTCAGAGAAGACAATGTAAAAGAACTCTCTCATAGTCTTTGCTGAAAAAGGTCCTCAGACACAGAAAGAAAATAATGCTGAATTAAACTTTCCATTTTCAAAGCATTAAGCAAATACAAACCATTCCTAACATCACCTACTGAAGTAAAAAGAGGTATTAAGTGGCCTGAATTTCTAGTAAAATCACTTGATAAACAAAGGTTGAACTCAGGAGCTCTGGAATCCAACCTTGGACTCAGGTCTGAAAGTGTGCTAGGTCTAACAAACAGATATAAAGACAGGATAAGCTACTGTAATGACTAATACAGTTTTCACATCACTAGTAGAGCCCACCCAGATAGCAAAAAAAAACCCTGACTGCTGAAAGAGGAGTGATTATATACATGTTAACTCACAGCCATGAGTCTTTCCCTTTCAGAGTAAAACCATCTTCTCCTGAGCAACCCTTTTCACATCCTGTTAGTGAAGAGCTACACTGAGAAGACATAATAATGACTGTTACTTACAGTAGGACTGCCATTCATGGTTCCTCTCTCACTTCTCAGAAGGTATGAAGTATGCATGGAAGCTAAGGGAACCTAAATCTTTTATATAATCTTGCCATAAAATACATCCCAAAATCAGCATACCATCAGCTGCATATATATAAATATTAGAGCACTTTTTAAAAAATCTATCTCTATACAGATATATTTTTTCACAGTGAATTCTACAAATAACTTAATAACAGAATACTTAATGAAGCATATAATAAACAGCTTACATATTCAAAGTCTAATTATAGGTAGGGTGTGATTGCAGGCTAAAAGGTAAAAATACAGTTAAATGTACAGTATATAGTGGTGCTTTTCAGTTTAAGCTTCACTAGCTTTAGGTACTTTTACTGCAATGTACATTGCTCACTTACTCAATATTTTTTTAACTTAATACATCATTTAACAGTACAGATGGGTAAAGCCCTTCTGTTAAAACCAAAACTCTCCAAGCAAGATATGGGGGAAAAGGCAGATTTAACCTCTATCATGACATTAGCTTGATAGGGTCTATTCAATCAGGTGTGTGAACAGTTGGAGCAAGTTGACAGCAAGAATGAGACAAGGCTACATTCCTGGAGCCCTTTACAATGCCACAGTCAGGGCTGGCTGCAGAATAATGACTGGGAGAGATTCTGTGCACCATTTCCAGAATAAAAGCAGGTGAGCAATGTACAAATCTTGACCTTAGCTGCCAAACTGTCCAGCTCCCTTCCATATCAGGAATGATCCTATTCCCTTTGCCAAGTCCTCACCGAAGGCACAATCTGTCTGAACCTTCATAATTCTTCCGAACCTTACCTTCACTGTCAGTTAGCCTTGCAGCTTCTACTCCACTATCAAATTCTCCTGGCTTTTTTTTCCATGTGAAAATGGAGACCTGAAAGCCTATCAAGTCTTCCATAGACCTGTTTCTACTATCCCTGAAACATCAGCAAAAACAATGAAGTCACTGATAAGCGTTTCTACTACAAAATAAAAAGTGGACTTAGGTGATTTTCAAGCGGTTTGGAGGGCAAATACGTTGTTATAAAGTTGCACTCTTCCAACTAGCAAAAATATTTCTGAATATAACATAAAATACTTCTATAATCTATCTGAGTCTGAAGATTTAATCTGGTCTGATTTTACTAATCACTCACTTCACAGTTTCTTCCTGACTCTGCATTCTGATCTGTCTTATTTTGACATTGTAGTTACTAAACATAATGATGTTACCTTTGTCTCAAGAAGGGTATGAGCTACAAATCACTGCCAGTTCAGATGAATATCACTATATGCATGCCATGTTCTCATATTTCACCCTAGACTGACTACTGTCATAAACAAGATACTGAGCTAAATGATTCAGTGGTAGCCATGCTTATAGTCTTATATTTTAGCCAATTCCTGAGATTTACTTAAATTAGAGGTCTCCATATGGGAAAAAATTTGCCTGTTCTAATGCCGTATCTACAAAAGCACAGAACATATTCCTAGGTTTATATTATTTCAGTTCAGCAGACAGACATTTGTATGGCTTCCTAGGACAAAGTTTCAATGCTTATATGGTTTAGAAAATAAGTCTAAATAGCCAGTATAATTAAACTCTTCATTTGGCTAGAAATTAACCTAAACTAACTTCAGTATATGTTCTCTTAACTAATGAGAAGATCACCATAAACAGAAAGAAACTCATAATGTGTCCAAAACTCGTGAAGTAATTAATGTGGATCTACAGTGTTGGAGAATGAATTCACAATTGGCATACCATAATGGCAATAGAAACCAAAAGGCAAATTCTTAACTTCCATATGGTCACTCAGCATGGCTGGAGTACTGGAGTGCTCAGGCAATTTCTTGCTAACAAAACGCTGTTGGTAGCCATAACCAACCAGCTGTCATAATTTAGACTGTGTTTGGCATAGGATCAGCCCCAGGGACAGAAAGCCACTGTTGTTCCTTTGTGTAACTGTTGTGGGCCTACAGAACTCAACTGTAGCAGAAACAGCAACCAAAGAAAAGCCCATACATACATGAAAACCAGTATCTCTCATAGTCACTAGAAGTAGTTGATTTTTATGAAACTTTTAAGGAAAGAAACCCTTCAACCTACCTACCTTCTGCATATTTTTTTCCATACAGAGCAATTCAACTTATCTATAAGGTGACACATCATAGGTACTGAAAATTAAAGTTTTTTCAAAATCACAAGTGTACCAGGTAAGTTCCAAGGCCTCAGAAGCTTAGAAAAACTGCAGGTAGAAATTAGGCTGAGGGAAATAAATGTACTTTGTTGTTTTGTTTTGGCTATTCTTTTTTTTTTTTTTTTTTTAATCTAAAACACTAAAGTCTATATGTTTGTGTTTGACAGTATGCTAATTTGTAACTGGTCTTGTCCACCCTTGTAACTCATCTGTGTTGTCAGCCACATGCAGATTAAGAGTCTGCTCTACCCTAGAGTTTACCTGTGACCTTTGCAAATATTTGTTAATGTGAGTGCTTTCCACATAGAAGCACAAGTGTCCTGCACTTAATTAGTTTATTCTGCACAAAGAAAGTAATTTGAACAATGTTACTATGCCTGCTGGGATACAGACTTTGGAGACATCCCAAAGAATGCACAGACATCTAACAGTGTATCTGAAAAGGCATGTAATTATTGATAATCTCCCATATGTCATGGTGACAAACTCAGGCAAGGAAAGAGAGAAATAGACTGCACTAAATATTACCTGTTTCTCTGCAGTAAGATCTGGGGAAAGATAAGCTATTTTCCCTTAAAACATTCCCCTCATAATTAGCTTTTAATTATGTAATCTATCTTCATCTATCGTCTTTTAAAGATATAGTTATTATCTTTAAAAAATAAAAGATATAGTATTATCTTTAACAAATGACCTTCATCTTCAAAATATTCTTTATGGACAGACTGTACTATGTTACAGAAAACAGCTTTAGAAATAAAAATTTAAGATTCATGAGAAAACAGACATTTGCTTGGTAATTGTTACAGTGAATAAGAAGTAATATAGACTGTAATTCTAATAATTCGTTTATCTGGTTTTATAATAAGCCATTGCTACAATTTTTATTGACATTTCCACTTTGACATTAAATGTTACCGATAGGGATTATTGAAATCATCTTTCTGGGATCATATACACAAGAAAGCTAATGAATAACAGTGAGAAATACTGCAACCATAAGAGTCAACGAACAATCTAGTGCTCAGAAAACACACTCTACTGATTAACAGCATCTCTAGCATCCTGGATGTCTGAACACATGGAACATCAATAGAGAGGTACCAAGTCAGGTGTAGGCACAAAGTCTGTTGATGTCTTTTAATATCACATATATGAAGTGTAAGAGCAAGATTTAGGGTTGTAAAAGGAATTCTTCATTTCTGAGGTATAAATGACAAACCAAGAAAGATACAACCAAGCATGGAAATGCTATATGTATTATGTTGTAGAAAGAGATTAAAGTTCCAAACAAATCTTAAAGAAGCACTGTTTTATTACTAACATTAAAAAGTGTTCACAAGCCACTCACCATGGAAGTCACAGCTGCTTGACTAGGATTAATTCACTAGAAGAGTTAAGCAAAAATATTTAAACTACATTGTAAGGCTAAAGGTTAAGACCTCAGAACACGCTTCATTCGCATCTTAGCCTGGATTATTAATTGATTGGATTGATCAGGAAAAATACTCCCTGAGAAAGCAGAAGTCCAGAAACAATCTCTGCAGCACAGGTCAAATTCATTTCTATCAGCAGTGTATTTTCCCTCATTTCACTTCCTTTTAGTGATACACTTGATGGAGGCAATAATCAGCTCCAGCTGGGAGACTTCTTAATTTTTTTGTTTGTTTTATCTAACTGGATATTTCTACTACATGGTGATATGAGCACTTCAGCATCATCACAGTAATATGCAAAATGTAATAAGACACAGCAATAAGCAAAATTACTGTTTTTTATTTTAATATATACATTTTTAATCACCTTTTGTTGGACCTTTGTTTTTTGGTTTGCATGTTTACTTTTACTAAATAGAAGATTAAAAATGATGAACAGAAAATACACTGTATATTTTACAGATATTAAGGCAGGGGAATTAGACTCTTTGCAGATGTGCTATAGCAATTATTGAACATGAATACTCAAGTAATTACTATGTTAAATACCTTATTCAAATAGACAGAGTACAGATTAAATTTACCCTAGTTTGTCTGAAATCCATAGCTTGCTCTGAAGTGGCAATTTTATCTTATTTTTTTTCTTAACAAAAAAAAACATTAATGTTCATTGTCTTAAGTAGTGTCTCAGTTTTCTGCCTCTTTGTACCTTTGACATCATACCAAGAAGAAGTGGTATATCTAGTCAAGTTACTAAACAGAAACAAATAGACTAAATTAAAACAGACCAACTAGAAGCAAAATTTGTGTTTAACACAGTATGAATAGAATGCAGAGACAAGTCGTATAGAATGTTTTTCCATTCTGAATGTATCCCATGACTAAAAGACAAAACTTACACTCCACCTGACTAAATTGAGTAACAAAGGGTTATTAGGGATGAAACACACGCACATCCTAGTGTAGCCAACGCTGAAATTTCAGGTGAAGTGCCTTCTTTGCCTTCTCTCATTTTAGAATGTTAATCTGTTAATCTATTTGCTCTTCCATTCATAATAACCCACAAAAGTGGGATCTCTTAAATGGTATGGACTGAAGGGGTTCTTCCCTTTGAATATCTTCCATTAAAAAATGCAGATATTCCTTCTAATATATTTTCTACAAACTGAGTCAGTGGCTAAAACCAAGCTATAACAGCACCGCTGTCACTGTAGAAGTAAGGAAAGATGCAATCATCCTGTTTCCAGACCAGTCCCTGGAGGAATGTTAGGCCCCTAAAGGGACTTAGAAGGTGGCACTTAGCTGTTCAGAATAGCAAGACTTAGTCATTTCTCCATAACATCAGAAGCAAACTTTCTTAGGAAACTAAGGAAATTGCTAACTGAAGGGACAAGTAGCAACTGAGGATTTAAATGTTGTACTTTGACGAAAACAGCAATTAGATACCTAAATTATCTGTGGAACAGATGGTGTCTTAGAAGGACAACTGTTGGATACATAATTTCATTTGAGTAAGTTTAGATAGGTAGATTTGGGAGGAGTGCCGTAGAAATTTAATACAATACCCGTATTCTATAATCGATTTATCATCACCGTTGCAGTTTATCTTAAAAGAAGAATATGGTATAATAAATTCAGGATTATTTCCATCAACACTTTTTATTATAAGGAAAACATGTTTGGTTCTGGTTAGTGCTTGGACAGTATATTTAAAACTAGAGATTATCATGACATGGTATTGTTTTAATGATTCCAGTAGACTGAGTTGGTAACCAACAAAACTAAAGATACAGTTTTGGTTAACTGTAAGAGAGCAAAACAAAGAGGGCATGGAATATCTGAATTCTTGAAGTACATGGCTGAGGTATACAACTGGCATCTATCTCAAAGGGGTAAAAGAGCATTTATAGACTTTCCAAACTTCAAAAACTATGTGCACAAAGCTAGAATAAAAATAACTCTGAAAATTAAATAAAAATACATTTAGTGAGAAAGTCTTGCTGTTTGTTTTAGACCTCTTGAAGTTACTCAACTATTCTAAGCCAAGGTATTCACTTTATATTCAACATAAATGGAAAGAAAGGCTATCTCCAGAGAACAATTCTGCTAACTATCCCAATCCTACACTAACTACAGAAGTGAACTAAAAGACTTGGTCGGGTTGGATGACTAGCTTCAGTCCTCTGAAGCTAAGCAAATGAATGATATTGTTAAAGACAGAAAGATGAATGATTTCAGATAGATTTGTCCAGATGAATCTAATAACAAAGCCTAATAAACTGATGAGATTTTTCACTGAAATACTTTTTCTTTTGGAAACTCTTTTTTCTCCATATGTACAAATATTTTCAGAAAACTTTAAATTGCAAGGCAAATATATTTTCACTAGACAGCAGAACTGGAAACAGGATGAGAAAATTATATGTCCATATACCTCCCACCTTGCAGAGACTTCAGATGGGCTCAGGAAATAAGGAAGTGGGGTGTATGGGGTTTGAGACAAAGTTTTAGTAGCAGAGAGGGTTACACGGATGGCTTCTGTGAGAAGCTGCTAGAAGCTTCCCCCATGTCTAATAGAGCCAATGCCAGCTGGCTCCAAGAGGGACCCACCGCTGGCCAAGGCCGAGACCATCAGTGACGTAGGTAGCAGAGGAAGGACCAGATTAGACTATGAGAGAGTTGTTGTGAAGCCAGAGTATGTGTCCAGCTAAGCATCAACATCTCATAAAATGCATGTCATAAAATTAATCCAAATAATTGTGTTAAACCGTGGCTTTAATGGCTTTAAACCATAATGGAAGAACTTAAAACAAAAGGACCATAACACTAATGACAGAGAACTCAACATAAGTGACTAAAGGGCCTAGGGTTAGATCTAGTTGTATTTAACAACCTCATTATTGTGCAGAAATGACACAAAGGGATCACAGAGATTAGAAATACAATGAAGAACAAATATTGCATGTAGTTTCACAGTACCTAATTTAAAGAGAAACTTTCTCAGGAATAAAACTATCCACTCCTAAACATCAGTCCTGAAACCTAATAATCACAAAGATGTGTTCTGCCCTTTTGAACTTTAAAAGGCATTGTAGCGTTCTGATCTAGGGTGACCTAATAAGCACTTACTTCTCTTCTATCTGTGACAAATATCAATGCTATAGAGATGGAAAGGTGTAACATATATATTATATCTTTACAATAATGCCCAATGACAGAGGAGGCCTGCTGTTGGGGTAGAATCAACATTAAAGACCTGTTGTGGTAGTTCCACCAGCTGTGATTTAAAAGTGATAGGCTTATTTTTCTACAAGCTTATATTATCAGCTGTAGCCATGCACAAAAAAAAAACCCTGAGGAAATATTAAATGATAAAGCTGTTAAGAAAGTAATAATCACTTTGTTTATGTCAAATCATCCAAGAGCACTTAAAAAACAGTGTTATTATTAATATTTGTATATCCAGCTTTTTAAAAATTTTTGATAAGAGTAACTCCTCCATAAAATTGTTATGTATATAGAAATCTGATAAACATAAATGCTGCATATGTGAATATGAGAATTTTGTTCTTTATTGTGTGAAAAAGATAACTGAGTTTAACAAATCAATTTTTAAGAAGCACAATGAAATAGGACACCCATAAGATAAATTGTACTATAGCTTGTATGAGCTACGATTCAATCTTCCTAGTTTCAAGAGAATTTTTCAAGAAACCAGGTTCTAGTATGGTCTAATTACATTTGTTTTTAGGAATAAAAAGCAAAGACATCAGCTGAGACAGTGAAGTTTGAAAATGGCTTTTCAAACTTATTAAATTTTGTTTCACCATTACATATAACCTTTAGAGTATAAAAGTATAAGAAGAAACATTTGCATTTAAATAAACATAAATGTTTTAAAAGAACCACTATTGTCTATCAAATAAAACTATACTATTATAGCATTAGTAAAGAAAAACAGCTAGAAAATTGAAGCACCTAAGGAGAATGATGCTAACAGCAATTAAAGAGATGGGATAGCTCTCTTTTCACTTGAAACTGCTTATTTTTTCTACAATGCATAACAGGTAACTCTTGTGTTAGAGATTATTATTAAACATACAACTATGTTTCATTAATCTTATCCTCCCCTTTCACAGAAAATTTTTAAATCAGCTCTTCAGCCTCATAAATGTAGGTAAATTCCTCCCTTCATTTGAAATCCATTAAACTTCAGTGAGGACAGGTTATCCCTTCACATTGGCACAATTAGCACATTAGCAAAAATTTTCAAGAAATTTGAAATCTTAAGGTAATTTAACCTGGTTAGCAGGGATAAAAATTTAAATAGCAAACCTACCTGAAAGAATAAGACTCAAAGCTTTACAACACTGATCATACCTTGTTTCAGGGAATGATTTCTGTGAATTACAGTCTGAATGGAAGAGTAATTTTTGCTCAGAAATAAACTTTGCTTCAAATAAAAAAGAAACAAACAAACAAAAATGAAAAAACACGACAAATAAACCAAACCAAAGAGGCAAGAGGAGAGAAAGTAAGGTAGATTTGTTAAAAAAAAAAAAAAAGTGTTCTCTGGCAGAATGTAATTTTTGTTCTAATACGAATTTTGATTCTTTGTTATTTTAGCCAACTGCAATATTTAGAGAATCCTACAGTCCAATTTCTTTGGTGTTTATGGTGTTTTGAGACAGAAATAAACTTTTTGAACCTAAATGTGCATATTTTAAGTTAGATTCAGTTGTCTAGTTCCATGTATTATGAACTTCAAAATTAAGGTCCAAATTTCAGATTTTATGATCACAGATTGGTTTAATTAAAATACTGATTGAATGTTTACAAGTTCAGGGTGACACACAAAATTTAAGTGTTAATCTTAATTTACTTCATGTCTTTTTTTTTTTTTTTTTTTTCTGATCTGGCTTTTGTTTCATTTTTTGCATGGGTACTTTTGTTGGTTATTTTGTTTTTGTTTTTGTTTTTTGTTGTTGTTGTTGTTGTTTTATGGATTTTTATTTTTTTCTGTCCAGCTATTTCTTTCTGTAGGACTGTCTCTTTAATAAAACAGATCTAAACTTCCTGTCTACTAAGCTTGTGCAAACTTCATTGCATTAATACAGAGCTGAGGAATTAATCAGAAGACCTGGACACAAGCAAGCTGTTAAGACTGCAGATGGCCTATGTAGAGATAAAGATTTCCATGACAAGAAGATATTTGGACATGTGAAAGCTGAGTAACTTTATTGCAGAAAATGGTAACCAGATCATCACATTAACATGTGGGATTCTACTGTAAAGGCAAAGTCTTGTCACCACATAAAAATTAAACGACTAATGTTTCAGACCTTCTACTGTCTTTTATCATCTTAACATGTGAATGTCAGGGTTTTCCATTCAGAATTTTGTTTTTTATGAATTGCAGCACATAGCTAATTTCAATCAGATTTTAAGTATTTGAATTGCAATACGGCTTTAATATACATCCACATTAATACAGTGCCTGGGATATTGGAGACAAAAAAATGTAAAACAGTAAAAACCAATCAAACAGACAAACAAACAACAACAACAACCAAAAAAAAAAAAAAAAAACAAAAAACCAGGAGTCATTATCACTAATATGATAATTAGCCAGTAATTGAGTTGCAAGTATCTGAAGTTAACACGGGAATGAGCATGGTATAATTGTCTTGTAAACAGATGAGCGAACAAGATACTATATTCATGAGAAAGTGCATTGATGTATGTTACTCTATTTCTGACAGTACAGCAGAATTAAAATAACTTTCTATATAGGTAGAATTTAAAGTACAATTACTGACAAGCATTAGCTCTAATTTAAGAATTCATTTTTCAGAATGTCCCAAGAGACAAAACTGACCTGGAGCAATCAAGGCCATAAAGACAACCAGAAGAGAGAGCTGAATGTTATCAGTCAAAAGGAGAAGCATTGTTCAGTAGTTGCCACAAAGGAGCTGGGGAAGGAAATTAGCTCAGCAGACCTTCTATCATTATTCTATGCCTCCTAAATATAAATTAACATATAAAAGTATCTATATGTTCCTTGAGATCTTTCAAATCCTTGTTGATGTTAGTTCCTTACTTCAGTAAAACACAGTGAATTTAATACGCCAAACTTTTTAATGGGATGAATTTGATGGCACCAGCAACAGCCCTCTTTTTTCATTCTGTATATTTCTGCATCAAGAATCTGTGAACATCCTGCAGCAAATTTTCATATATTTTCTGTCAACCAATTTAGCAGAAAACATTTTGGCAAAGTGGATCTCTGAGTGTATTAGTTTAAGTGAAAATTTAGAGGAAAGAGTTTTTGGTAACTGTACATAGAGAGTTTTGCTGCAATTTCAAATTAATGATCTGATTAATACCCATCTATTTGACTGGAAACTTTTGACACAATTCACTGTGACTAGTTGCATAGGGATACAAAGTTCAGGGCTTAAAAGAAAAAAAGACAGCAATAAAACCACTGTCCTTATTAAAGTGTAAAGTTTTACCTGATACAATTGTTTTGAAAATGCATGAGATGATGAAAAAAAATTCTTAGATTTAGGATTACGATAAAAAGTTATCCTATACTAACTAGAGAATCAGATTCTTCTGATAAACACTTTTCTTCATGTCACCTGCTTGCATTAATGTGTTAAGTTTCCTGCAGCTGAGCTTTGAAGCAGCTCTATTCCTAATCTTTTTCTGCATCACTACAATATAGTTACTGGGGAAAAGTAGTTTAACTTAATTCTTTCAACTTTATTGTTGTGGCAATCAATTAAATGCTCATTGTTTTTACAAAACTGTCAGGAGACCTACAGTGAAAAATAATACAGCTTGTACAGTCTAATTAGCTAAATTGCAATTTTTAATGAATGAGAACCTACCTGTAGTGACAATCAAATATTGTCACTAGACTTGGTCTATAGGGATTTTCCTTTTTTCCTCTTTTTTACAAGAGCTTACAAAAAGCTAATTTTTATGGAATTTATGCAAACACAGTTACAGAACATGCTCTATAATACATGTATTCACACCATATTTTCTCACTCTGAAAACTACAATACTCAATGCTTTTTATAAAAGAGGAACAATAAGTGAACTGAAAATATACAAGGGGGGTCATTACACTTCTAAAGCAATGTTAGTTAAAGGAACAGATTTTATACCAGCTGAATAGCTGTCAGAGCACTCATTTATAGGTCATCTCAATCACAGGTGAATTTGACCCTGAATCACAGTGCACTTAGAAGATATATTTTGGCTATAAGGGTGTGTCATTTCTTCTGAGAAAGTACAAAAGCATTGCAATAGAGCAATAGAAATAAAGGTTTGTCCATGTCCACTCATATTAGACAAGAAGGCTGAAGATTTCAGCCTTGAATGTTTAAAGTTTTTCATAACTTCAAGAAGCTGACATTTAATAAATTTCAGTGTAATTAAATAAGTTTATTTTCTCTATTACTAATGCAGATTTACTACCTAAAATAAGAGACTAATAAAGTCTGAATCGTAAATGATTTCATGTTAGATACATCTCTAAATATTACTGCTATCTCTGTTTTGCCTGCTTTGATAAATTGTTGTTCAAAGCAGCAAAAATACAGAACAAGAGATTATTTAACAGATTTTTATGATGTTTTTGTCTATGTTTACTGAGGCACAAAATACTTGGTCTTGGACTACTGGATGACAGGAATGACTCAGCCTCACTTCAAAGTCAAAGACAAAACAATTTTCTCCTGTTGCCAAATGTATCTGTAAACACTGAAGGCAGAAACAACTTGCTTGTAAACATCATTGCACAGCATTCTAAAATGAAAGAGAAATCTTGACAGATATGTGATGTTCATTTAAGCTCTTAATGTCAAAATCCTCAGTTCTGCCCCTTGTTTTGAACTTTGGAGGCACAGGAAGCTGAAGCACTGCAGAGTACTCAGCAAATCAAATTCCATTCTGACGTTAAATATCTAAACTGTCAGTGCAACCTTTGATTCAGTGTGTGCCCTAGTGCATTTATTTGTTTCTTAGTGTGATCAGAGCTCAAGAACCAAGAAAAAATAATTTTCAACCCATGCTGGATTTCAGTGAGAAAGGTGCTTTTAGGTAATGAATGCTGACTCCTCCTCCACATTGCCAATAAATATAATTTGTTCTAAGTATTTATTGAGCAGACTAGGGGCAGAATGTCCATTAAGTAGTATTTTAATTCAAAAATAAGTGAGGTGAGAAAATTGCTTCAATGTTTTATAATAAATATGTATACATCCCTGTAACTAGAGATATCCTTAGAGAAAGATATATGATTAAGGAGTTGAGCTATTTTTTTTAAGGCAAAAACCCCCTGTGTTCAGTCTCAAGAACACAAAATCTAATTCTCCTTTTTGAATATAAAGCATCTCACAAGTTTTAAAAGTGAATGAATAAAATCTGTCAGCAACTATTTCCCTCCAAATATTCTATTCTCACTAACACCTGCTCCTTTTTACAGCATGCTCAAAAAAGCATTCAACTGCTATCAGCGACTGTAAGCTCTCATACTGACAAATACTATCTAAGATGCACTGACTTGCCAGCTCAACATCACTCTATTTACTGACTCTCCAGTTCTGCCATTCCTTGTAGGACAATCTCTCTAAAGAACATGCACTTGATTGATGTATTGAAACTCAGTTTTTCTGTAGCAGTTCCTGTGTGGACAAACATTGAAAAGTTGTCTATATTGTTCAGAAAAAGAAACAAACATAAATGTCCAAACTAGACCCAAACCAAGGAACTTTCTAACAAAACCCCTAAATATATGTGCTCTAGAGTAATGATAACATGTTGCTTGTTTCCTGTGAACATGCTCCAAAAGCAGCATTTACACTCATCTACAATATAGTACTCACCCAGGGACACAATTCTTGTCCCAGAGTCATTGCACTGTATCTGCTTGCTTCAGAGAGAGAAGAAATTGCAACATTCCAGTTTAAAACTAATAAAATCTTGATCACTTAGTGCAATTTCTGACATGGATATGTACCTAGCTTTTTAACTGTTGTTAAAGTGACTCTTTCAGAGCTGGAGTCATGAAAGCCATCATATTCTAATTTTCTGAAAGCTTGATAGAACCAATATTCTTAGTATAGATGAAGTGTAATGAAGCACTTTCTTTCCCATAGGAAAGTCTTCCACTCATATTCTTTGATGCCAGCTAACCTTCACATCTGCTATTTCCCTATTGATTGCTACAACTTGGCACTTTTGTAGTGTGTCTGATGAGGCAATTCTATTCAATGACACCACTTCCTCTTCAACAAAAGGGGTGCAGTAAAATAGCAGTGTGTTTCTTATACCTTCAGGGGATATGCTGTGTGCAAATTATACAGACAAACATGCAGTCATTATTTATATGTTTACATGGAGAAGAAGAGTGTTTGTTCCTTTTATACTGAACCACTGCTTATGTAAAATTATGCAAAGTAGATCTGGTTTTGAATATTTCAAGCAAATGAGGAGTCATTCTGGGTCCCACTTTAAAAATCTATCTCAAAATACATGGTGTTCACTATAGAAATAAGCTTGAAATTAGTCATCACTTAAAATATGATCCAAACATATATTTACAAATCACTAATGCATTTAGAGAATAACAGAGTATGTTTGTTTTGTTGTCCTTGAATATAGACATCAGAGACTGCTTTTTTCAATTAAAATGAAATAATTTCTCTTTGACACATATTACATTAATGAAATATTTCATTTGAAATTAAAATGGTAAGTAATATCAATTATTTAATAGTCCTCAATTATAACGTTGTGGGAAATACCAGCATGACAAAAAGAAAAGCACTGCATGTTTAAATTAAAGATCAAATATAAAATTTTGGTTTCAAATAGACTGAAACTATTAAACCATTGTTGTATTTGCATTTTACTTTGGCTTTCCTCTAGTCCAAGCCTCTGGATATGTAACATTTAACTGACTTTTTTTTTTTTTTTTTAATGAAACTTCAGCTTCTTTAAGCTTTAAGAGCCACAGCTTGTTTCATGTATAGTTTTACTTGGAATTACCTCACTTTTTTTTTTATATCTTTAAGTCTAGATTCACAAAGGTATTGAAACACCTAATACCTTCTAAAATCAATGGGAACTTATTTATAAAAGGAGCACAGAAGTAAGAAATAAGGACATAGTTCCATTTTAGTATTTTCAGGTTGCATGAATATTTTAACAATTAATTTGCTTTAAGTTGAACCAGTACAACTAAGAAAAAAAAATATTTGGGAGCAGGACAGAAAACAGTATTCACCTCTTCTTCCAACTTTTATACTAAAGATTGGAATCAGACATTATTGATTCTACTGACAATATTTTAGAAAAACTGCTAAAGATTCTCACTAACATATCCAAATCAAGACTGTTGATTCAACTGTTACAGTTAACAAAACAGAGCCAGGAGAGAGGCCCATAATTATCTATACTGTCTCTTAGCATGGGACCTGTAACAGTTTTGGCCTGTCCTAAGGAATAACATCCCAAACAATACATGGGCTCCTACCCAAAATAATAGCTTTATATTTTGGTTATCCCTGAAGTGACCAGGCAGTTAGACTAGATAATCATTGTAGGTCACTTCCAACTGAAACATTATTATTCTATTCTATTCTATTCTATTCTATTCTATTCTATTCTATTCTATTCTATTCTATTCTATTCTATTCTATTCTATTCTATTCTATTCTATTCTATTCTATTCTATTCTATTCTATTCTAATAATTTCCCCTCTGTTTCACCTTCTAACCAAGAAGCCAAAAAGTACAGAAAAATAAAATTTGCAAAAGAGAATTAATGATTCAGAATTTTTCAGGGGATATTTGTTCTGGATGTAGGCAAATTTTACTTTTTCTGTAAAAAAAAAAAAAAATCTGTAAACAAGGATTTTATTTCTGCTGTGTCGGCCTATTGACATATAATCTCCCATATGCATGCAGAAACACAAACATGTGAATAGAACTTGACTATACAATCAAAGAAACAGGAATCAATAACTGCAGTGTTGTCATCTTCAGGCTTGAAGGTGATTTCATGTTCTAAAAATTTACAGTGTAGATTCTTTTGCCTGCTTATTCTTGTTATTCTTTTTTAATCCAGGAAAAACAGGCAAAATAACAAACAACAATAAACAATGGTCCCTTTCCTATAAGTGTCCTAATAGTTGCCATAACAGTTGTAAATTAAACCATATCAAAATTTTGGAAACCCAAACCCTGTCTTAGAAGATGACAATGTAAAAATGTTTAGAGCTTGAAGTGGTTTTAGAAATGGTAATATGCATATATCCTAGGGATTTCATCATTTCTTGATTAACACCTACTGAATTTAATAATTCAGTTGACCCAATTTTCTGAACTGTACCTTTTAATTTAAAGTTTCCATGAAAACTCTGGCATTGAATATGTCAAGATTACCACATATTTCCAACAAAATATGCAAACAATGCAAACACATCACTGGCACACACATCAAAAGCCTGCATCTGTCTCTCTAATTTGATTTTTAAAAAATTAATTGGACTCATAAATGTAAAAAAAAAAAAAAAAAAGACAAGCTATACAGTAGATGACACAGCAACATCTGTCTAGCTGGTGGAGGATAAATGTACTCATCCTCTAATATGATTAAGCATATGGAGTCACCTGAACAAAGCAAAATGGTGGATTGTGTTTATTGCTTGTTATTTTTACTTTTGTTTTTGAAAGATAGGCTTTTGCAATCACTGACTTACTTTTAGGAACACCCACTGTGACCAGTTCAGTCTTTTTAAACACGACATTTATAAACACAGACCCGAATTTTGTCCACTGTCCAGCTGAGACTGTAAGCCAAAATGTGAACCTTTTCTAAGATTTGAAAGATATTTTTCTCTTTGTTTTTGTGTTAATTTCAGTGCCAACATGTAAGAAAATAAACTCCTCAAAGCCTTTAACCAATAATCTAAAATAAGACAAATATCCCCACAGTGCTAGTTAAGTCAGTCAGTTTTATTATAGAATTAGAATTATTTGTATTATTCCTTGCAAAACGATCATTTGCATACATAGATATTTTTTAATCACAGCCTCTCCCTACAATCACACTGAAGTTTATACATGTATGAAAGGTGCCTAATGCTTAAACAGTGATCAGAAATTCTATGATTCATCTTACATACTTGTAGCCACCTACACATTAAGCATCTAGATCAAGGTATCAATCTATGCTTCTCTGTAGTCAATGGGAAAAGTTCTGTAACTGAAAAACACTGTCCTTCTAGGACAGTTACTTAAGGTAGTATGGAAGAACTGCTTTCTGGTGCCTTTCAGTTTTTTTCTAGTGCCAATAGAAGGCAACTAGATGATTACTTCAAAGCAGGTATCTCCATTTTAGAGTGAGGAGAAACCTGCCTTACATGTTTCAAAAAGTACTTCTTTCCTAGTAAAACAAAGATTTGTGACGAAAATACAGGATCTTGTTATGTCTTCCTATTAAATTCTCTCAATCAACAGTTGAGATTCTTTCTTTTACTAATCCACCAATTTACCAATCTATTGCTATTAGAGTCTTACTCTACGCATTCTGCAGAACTTCAAGAATGCAGCCTATTCTTGGTTTTAATCATTATCATTTTATGGATGCCACACTTAATTTTAAAATTTTTATATCTATAAGAGAATAATAAATTATCTTTGCTACACATTACCTACGAAGTGAAACTAGACACATTATTGGTTGATAGTATTAAAATAGGGTTTGTATAATGCAATACAGTGTAAGAAAATAGAATAAGAAAAATTGAAGGAGTTTTTTAATTACTTGATTCCATCCCTAATGTAAACAAATGTAAAAATAACAGAAAACATCTCAAATCACACAATATTAAAACTGCAATGTTTGTCAGTTCTGGTTGTTTTCTGTTAGGGTTATTCCACTAAAAGTTAGAGATTCGACTTATCAAAAGAAATTCTATATTTCTGAAAGCAAAACCAAAGATCTGAAGATCAAGACCAAGAATCTTAATGCTTTTTAGAAGTGTTAAGAAATTTATCAAGAGAATTTAGAAATCAAGCTCTATCTTGAAAATAAATCCAGAAATACATTATCAGCTGAATAAGAATGTAAAAAACAATGGCCTCATTATTGTTTATGAGATGATCCTTATAGTTTCCTTTCAATCCTCCTTTCATCTTTGATGATATGATTTGAAAAGACAGATCTTGAGACAGCCAAGTCTTCGTCATTATGAACAGGCTGTACCAAAAAAAAAAAAAAATCTCCTTAATTTCAGAAGAGAGTTTTCTTGTATGAGACACCTGTGACAGGAAGAGGAAACCATGACTGAAATTTCAGTGTTTCCTCTGCTAAATTCTGATTTTATCAGTAGCCAAACCCTTGATTAAAATACCACTGTTAGATTGTACAACTATAATGAATGGTGCTCAGCATATTTGTACTTCAAGGAACAAAAGCTGCATTAAAAATACTAGATGTAGCCATAAAATAAATTAAGGAACCAAATTGTTGGTTCTGTTCAATAAGAGAAAATTCATCCCGAATAAAAATACATTTGATTGATATATGTCTGGAAAGGCTTAGAAAGACATTCTATCATCGAAGAAACTATCTGAGAGCTTCTTTGCCAGATAAAGTAAAAGGGTGAAAGAAGCGCTAGACAGCATTCCCAACAAATTACAGAAAATGTCTTCCTTCTTTCCTAAAGTTTCTTTACGGATGTGTTTTCTTTTTCAGGAAGTGGAAATATATGAAAGAGTACATGAATCTTCTAGCAGACCTGTCGTGTAGAAACATTTTAAGAGTTTTGAAAGATTCCTTGTAAGCCAAGGAAAGTAAGTGTCTCTTGCATCAAAAAATAAATAATGAAAGACAGAGAAACAGAGAGTAAGAGCAACAGAAAGAGGAACTTAACAGTTTCTATCTTACCACTGGCCTTCAGTTGCACAACAAAGTAAGAGTTCTTCAAAGAAAGACCAAAACCGACAAGTCTTCAAAGGCCTCCAGGATATTTGTTGTATTTTATAGCTCATTGAAGGGGAACTGATTTCAGTTCTCAAATGGAAAGATAGACTACTCAAATACAAATATTTTAATGTAAGCAATGCTACATCCTTTGTTAATTTTCACAAAGTCTAGTTTCTAACTAGAAATAATAGTTTACTAACAGTATGTATTGATATAATAAAAGGTCTAATACTCCCTTCAAATCACAATAATTCACAACAGAATTCACAACTTATCTGAATTTTGGTAGCCAATTCTATTTAAATATCTCTTATGAGAACTCAAATTCGGGATAAAAGAACATATTATTTATGATCATCACCATTATTATGAGTGACTGTGTCAGCTTTTAAGATGTGAAAAAATATACTACACACTCCCCCCAATTTCCTATGCAATGAAATGATGAGTAAATTGAAAGATCACATGCCGTAGCTGAACAAATAAAAAAATGCTAAGAAATGTATTGCTTATCTTTGATCCAACATATTCATGGGCAGATAATCCTCTGTTCATTAGGCTACTCTGATCATAAAGCACTGACTGGTCATGGCTTGGACAGATATACTCTTTGCTGGGTAAAATCTGGATGGATGGACAGGCCCAAAGTGTGGTGGTGAACAGAGTAAAATCCAGTGGGCAGTCGGTCACAAGTGGTGTTCCCCATGGCTCTGTACTGAGGCCAGTTCTGTTTCATAACTTTATAAGTGATCTGGAAAAGGGGACTAAACACTCCCTCTGTAAGTGCAGAAGACACCAGGCTGAGTGGGAGTATTGATCTGCTTAAGGGTAGGAATGCTCTACAGAGGGATCTGGACAGGCTGGATTGATGGGCCAAGGCCAATTGAATGAGGTTCAACAAGGCTCAGTGCTGGGTCCTCAACTTGTGTCACAACAACCCCTGCAATGCTACAGGCTTGGGGAAGAGTGGCTGGAAAGCTGCTGGGCGGAAAAGGACATGGGGGTGTTGGTCAACAGCCAACTGAATAGGAGTCAGCAGTGTGCCCAGGTGACCAAGGCGGCCAATGGCATCCTGGCTTTTATTGGAAACAGTGTGGCCATCAGGTCTAGGAAAGTGATTGTCCTCCTGTACTCAGCACTGGTGAGGCCACACCTTGAGTACTGTGTTCAGTTTTGGTCCCCTCACTACAAGGAAGACATTGAGGTGCTGGAGTGTGTCCAAAGAAGGGCAAGGAAGCTGGTGAAGGGGCTAGAGAACAAGCCTTATGAGAAGAGGCTGAAGGAACTGAGGTTGTTTAGTCTGGAGAAAAGGAGGCTCAGGGGAGACCTTATCACTGTCTACAACCACCTGAAAGGAGGTTGCAACAATGTGGGTGTTGGTCTCTTTTTCCCAAAAAACAAGCAATAGGACAAGAGGAAATGGCCTCAAGTTGTGACATTGGAGGTTTAGATTCGATATTAGGAAAAATTTTTTCACCAAAAGGCTTGTGAAGCATTGGAACAGGATGCCCAAGGAAGTGATTGAGTCACTATCCCTGGAGGTAATTAAAAGATGTGTAGACATAACACTTAGAGACATGGTTTGGTGGTGGTCTTGGTACTGTTAGGTTTATAGTTGGACCTGATGATTTTCACAGTTTTTTACAACCTAAATTATTCTATGATTCCATGTATAGCTTAGTATATATTTTTTATATATATATAAACCTATATTGTGCAGATTAAGGATCTTGAATACAATAAATACAAGTTCAATTAATGCATGGGTACTGAAAAATATTTAAAAGGCATTCATATCCAATAAAGCTTAGGTAATTATTACCATAAGTATATTGAAAAAAGGATGGTTTAACTAATCTCAACAAACATTCTGTTCGGAGCAATGAACAAGTCTGGAGAAGAAATTCATCAGTATACTAAGACTTTAGGTGGTGTCCAGGGCAATTCTGGCACTGGAAATATTTCTCTACACAAAGCAATGTTAACGCAGTTGGACAATACCTCAGTAGTATCATATATAAACTGACAAGTTGGAACCAAGTATTCACCTCTTCTAATGAATGGAGCCTTTCAGGCTGCTTCAGTGTGCAGAAACTCAACATTGAATGTTGCTCATATGGCAGGATCTCACACAAAAACAACTAAACCAAGAGACAGTTCACTCTGGCGAATTGTTTCTGAATCACATTCCCAGAATGAGTCATAGATCAAATCTGCAAACTTTATATGGATACTTGGTGATAGTTGTATTTGCTTTGAAGAGCAAGACGATATTTTTCAGATTCTGATAGTTAAAAATGTTCTCATGTGTACTCTCAATTTCCTAAACAAACTCTAACTCTGAAATGTGTCTTTCATGCAGAATGTTGTTTGCAGTTGAAGAATTCTCTGTGATGCAGTTCAGTTCCCTTTCTCACCTTGCTTATGATCTAAAGACAGATGTAAAGAGAAAAAAGCTGAAAAGAGAAAAGGAAAGTGTTCCTGTCCTTTTTCCCAGGGGAAATCAGCATGAAAAGGAGAGAAAGGTGATAAGGCTAGATAGCAATTAGGTTATTTATTTCTGAGGAAAAATCCTTGCAGCCAAACCTATGATCAGAACCCAGAGTTCAGTCATTCTCTTAAAACTGATCCTGTCAGCAGTACCATTACAGGCCCTGAGGAGGCCAAAAACTGCATCAGGTGAGAGAAAGGATGCAAAATGGCTTACCAGTTAAGAAAAAACCTTGTACATAAGGACAACATACTTTCTGGAACTATCAGCATCTACATTGTTGCCACTTTTATCATCCTCACACTTCCAAATGTCTAGGCAACAGAACTCACTTCCCAAAGATTGTGCATTCCCAATGGCTTTCACATTTAACAGGGTGATACAAGATTGCCCTGACAAGGAAACGGACACCCTCTGCTCCCCTCCCATCAGTTCCAGCATTCTAGCAGCCAGAAGAGCTTTCTTTGCAACTAAAAAATAAAAATGCAACAACAAAAATGATTCATTTTCAGTTGGATCAGAAATCTGGACTGACTCTTGCCACAGCCCTATGATATGTAGAGCCAACAGAGCTTGAGACTGAATGCAGGAGAAAAGGTTGGACTACAGAATGGGTTTCTCTTAACTACAAAATGATTTTTCAAATATCTAGATTATAACATTCCTCTGAATCAGCTATATTTGGTAGAAATTCTTGTCTTCTACTGGTAAAAAATCCTGACACAATTTAGGACTCAAAATGTGGTCTGGATTATATTTGACTTTCTATGGAAAAATGTACAGTTAATTAGCAATTTTTTTCCCACCCTCTGGGCTCTGATTTCTTGTATCCTGTATTTCTAGCCAAGTGGCAATTAGACCTTGTATTTTACCATGCCTTATACACTGCAAAAGTCTAGATTTATTCAAACTCCATCAGGCACCTAGAGTATGGATCACTAATGCATGTACATTAATTAATACATATTGTTGTCAGATACAATTTTGAAAAATAATAATGTCAACATAATTATTCATTAATACCACATGTTATCCGGCATCTTATTAAGAGTGATTACTATCTGGATATATGGCACAATGCAGTAAAAATCTCTGCAGAAATGAAAAGTTGACTAGTCCTTGTGTTCATCTTTTTCAGCCTATAATGTAGGAACAGGGGAAAAGCATATAAAGAATGAAGAACAGGGAATAGGGAAAGGGAAGGGAAAAGGCACAGGTGTGGACAAAGGCAAGGGTGGAAAGGTAGTGGATTTCTACCACATTCCATCTATTTTTTTTTTAATTTTCATGCCTCAGCACTGAGATCCCACAGGCAGCGAAACATGCTTTTATTTACTGCAGGAACAGTAATGGCTCTGGCAACCCCAGAAAAGGAGGATGGTCAAGACAGCTCAAAACCATTTCAGTCACTTTGTCCCAGTACCTAGAGAGTTGGTTGAAATAAGACCCTTTATGTGAATTAGTTCTTCTTTCTACCCCTGGATTCAGAAGAAAGACAGTTTACCTCAAAGAACTTAATGGTACCAAATTTATCTGAATTTATTCCACTTAGAATTCAAATGCACTGCTGTTCTTGATATAGTTTGTGTTAATGCACCATCTAACTTACCTACTTTTACCTAGCTTCCTTGATCTTTCAAAGAAATAAGTAGAACCCAGTGAGGCAGAGATGTTTTGAGGTCCCTGGACAAAGCTTATATCTCATTCTAACAGATTCTGTCATTGCAGATTCAATTCTTAAAAGTGTATGGAGGAGCCACAGGCTTTGCTTTACAGGTTTGCAACCAGGTCTGCTTTTTTTTTGTACATTCAAATAAGTAGTGGTTAACTGAATAGGTGTTCCTGCAAAGAGAATAATCATGGGAGAAGGGAAATAATGCATTTCAACTGTATGTATTTGTAGCAAATAGCCACAAAACATGATGATGAAAAAGAAGAAAAAAAAAATAAATATAAGATTATATGGTATTTATGTTTAATTCTCTTTTTAGTCATAAGTGTCATGTGGTTTTCCACATAAGAACAAGTCTGTGTTTGTTACATTCAAATGTAATGTATCTATGAAGTGAAATAATTTTAAAGCAAACTGGACATGTGTCTGTGGTATCTGCTACCAATTATTTTTCAAGCATTATCTAGATCAGCACATGGAGGCTGGGATCCAAAAAACTGTTAGCCATTAGTCACTGTCAGTTAGTGGATAGCTGAGAAGCTCAGAAGTGGCTTTTCTTTCATCTTTGACTTGAGAGTCCACTAGATAATTGATACTCATTGCTAAACTACATAATGTTTTATTCGCAGCATTCAACTAAAGGTTTTATGTGTGTATATGCCCATGTGCATATACTTATTTGTTAAACAAATAAATGTCATTTGTCTATTACAATGTTCAAACCCAGGTTTGAAAAACCCACTGAAGTTATACTGTCTTTATGCAAGTCAATGCCAACATCACTCATGACAGTTGAATGACATTTGTACCTTTATTCTTGATGGCTTTTCTTCATTTATGTCAGGGGATCTGTCATTTGCACTCTAGTTGCAAGCAGTGGAAAAATTCCCCTACAACTCCTCCTTTCAGCCTTAAGAGACTATTTCTTAGATTTTGCGATGTATAGGTAGAGCTTCATGCTATTTCTTTTAACAATAGGCTGAGAATTTGGAATAGGAAGATAGATACTAAGTGCTGAATTGCTGCCTCCCCGAATTTCCTGAGGGAGGCAGTAACCTAGGGTAAAAAGTAAGGGGAGGGTGGGAAACTGAAAAGGGTCAACAGCATGAAACTTTGTGGAGAAAAAGCAGTGTGGGAAGAAATGGAAGATATTGTAGAAAAATAGAGCTGGGGTATAAAATAGGGTCCTGTAGAAGAAAAGAAACTGGCAAATGTAAATGATAAATAGAATAGGATATCTAAGGTGTGTGAGTCAGATATCATGAATTAGTCTGCTATCTGCCTTTCACCAAGTGATCCTGAAAAAGTGTTTCAACTTCCTTATCAGCAAAACAAGGATATAAAACACACAACTCTCACAGAGAACTAAGACGACCTTTAATTTGTGATACAAAAGAAACGACACTAATCTACTGCTATTAGAGAATGAAAAAATATTTTGCTTTTTACTGTTTGGTATGCAAATGCCTAGTAATTGTGAGAAAAGTTCCACTGTGCATGTGACTGTACAAAAACATAAAAAGGAAAAAAATCTGACATTAAAAGGTACAGATATGAAAAATTATGAGAAAAAAACAAAGTACACAGCAACTTCACCAAAAAAAAAATCTTCAAATTGTAGATCACATAAACATATGTGCTGTAGTAGTTTTCTTTGTGTGTGAGAATGGAGAACTGTAGTACAAATAGAATCAGGGTGGAATTAACATTTTTCTTTTCAATTTCAGAACTGTCATTCAGCAAGAAAATAGATACTGGGATTTTGAGAAACATAGACTGAGAGACCACAGAAATCTGAGGCAATGAAAAATCTGAGCTTTTTATCCAAGAACAGCTAGTGTGAGATAAGTTTCTTTTGTGAAAACAATAAATGCTTTTTATTTTGTTCCAAACAGGAAGGAAGGCAGGATTCTGAAACTTTAAAATGGGCAATATTGACAAAAGCCGCCAAGAGATAGGAAAAGAATTTCATAACTAGTAAAAACTCCACAATTTGAGAAATGCCAAAACATGTATCAGGAGTGGAAACTACAAGCTAGCAACAGATATGGCTTAGAATTTACTTTCACATTTCTTCTAATTCTTGGATAATATTAAGGTTATCTTTGTTGTTCTAAATTAAATGGCCCACCAGACTCACCAGGCATATTGCAGACTTGTAAAACTACTTCCTTTCCATTCTCAGACTAGATAAAAAGATCTTAAGATGAGAGAACATTGAAAACTTCCTTCACTTTCTGACTTCTAAAATGAGTTTAGTATGAAACAGTTTCTCAGACTATAAGAAGGCATAAGATGATCTAGAGGACCTAATAAACCTCTGGAGACAACATTCTCCTTTTTCATTTAATCTATTTCACAGGGATCTTTGACTCATAAGGGTAACAGTATTTTCAATGTATATCCTCTGCGTTCTCCAGGATTTTAACTTTAGCAGGTTTTAATCCAGAAGTTTGATTGTTTGTCTGACTGCCATTTAGGTTCTCCTTCAAAAAACACTCTTTTGTTTTATCACCATACAGTTTTGGCAAGGTACCAAAGGTTTTTTTAAGAAATAATTAAATGGACTGCAATATAGATAATTTATGCAGAAATTACTGTCAGTCTCATGGGCAGCTACCGAACCTCACTGTGATTGGAACTAATAACTATTACCAAGATATGATAATTTCATTTAACATTAGGAAACCATCTGGTGCCTTCATTTCTTGTTGTAACATAATACCACTGTTTTACTCATTCCACTCTCATTTAAACAAGACAAAGCATCTAAGGAAAACCATACACAGAGATGACAAATTTATCCTCTCAATCATCTTTGTGCAACCTCACCACCCCACACCCCAGAACTCATACTCAAACACAAGGTTTTGAAGTAGGAGAGACTACTAAAATCTAATCTGAGCTCCTGTATAATGAAAGCTATTTATTTCATTGAATAGTCTCTAAATCAAAAGCATAACATGTTTGGGCTATACTGTAACTATTTTCCTCACAATGGCTGCGGTGGATGAATCCAGCCTACACCTGGATAACTTGTACCAGTGGTTAATTACTTTCACTCTTAAAAATATGCACCTTATTTCTAGTCTGAATTTGCCTAACTTCAGCTTTGAAACTTGATTGGATCTCATTATGCCTTCTTCTGTTAAATTAAACAGTCATCTACTGTCAAAAGTCTCATTCCCATTAAGACACTTACAGACCATGATCAAGTCACCTCTTAACCTTCTTTTCAGCAGATTAAACAGACCAATCTTTTTCAGCTTCTAACTACAATGCTTATTTCCAGATCTATGAGTCATTCTTTAACCTTTAATGAACTCATTCAAATTTTAAACATATTTTCAAACTGTGGTCACCCAAACAGGACACAATAGTTTATTAATAATTTCCCTAATGCCATATAAAAAGGCAGTGTTACTTCCTACTTGATATTCACTTGTCTGTATATAAGAGAATATAATATATACCATTTAAACCCCTCTTTTAGCTTACTGATAAAACAGAAAGTATTCTGAAAGGAATTTTAAATGTGACTGTTTACCCTGGTTTATTACACACAATGAAGAAAACGCATGCAGACTCTTCTGTCTTCTCTGTACTATCTATACTTTTCTGTGTTATCTACATCCAGTGTCATTTCTGTCACTTAAGGTATTTTTCTGATATCTTAGTCTTCCTTTATCAGGTTCCTGTTCCTAAGTGGTTTTTTTATGTTATTATTATTTGGTAGTAGTACCTCTGAGTTGTTCAACTCTAATAGTACCTTTAAAGGCAGTTCCACTTACAGTCTCATCTTAAAATATTTTCCTTCATTTTCATTTTCTTCATGTAAGGAAAATACATTCCTGAAGCAATTTAGTTATACAAGATAGAAGTATATGTTGAAAACACACAAATACAGCTATACTATGCTGGCAAGAACTATAGTACTCTGATTTCTGAGAACCTCATTAGGTAAAAATACCTAATTTTATCAGAAAATTGACTGTAACAGATAGACTATATACAAATGTTTTGCTTTATCTTTCATAGAATATATATTTAATTAGACTGTATTCCTTACACAGGTAGCTCTAGTGAATAGCATTTACATCAAGCAAAGTCTAATTTCCACCTGGAAGTTGCTTCAGACTGCGAATCAAATGAGATTGTATAGTTTTCATTTACTTTTATTTTTGAGCATGATTTTCACTTATTGACTGAACTGCAAGAACAGTTGTAGCTACTTCTAATGCTTAAGTTTGGATCCATTTCATTAGGTAAATAATACCAGTAATTTTCATACTACTAGATAAGATAGTAAACATCAGAAAATTATTTGGAATCATTTGTTTGCTAATTGAAACATAAGTTCTTATCTATCAGTGCATTTTCATGTCACAAAACACTGTCTATCCATGATCTGTTCACACATAAATCCCACAAAATATCTTTGTTCAACAAAATGAACCTTGGTTTGACCTATAATACATCAGCTGAATAAATAAATCCTGTGGCTTGTTCTGATTTCTCCTTTTTAATTCATAGGGAAGAAGAATTTGTCAACGTACTATAACCAATACCCAATTATGTGATCTGACACCATGACTCTGTTGTGTATAAGTCTAGGTTATTTCAACTGCAAACAAAAATCTTTTATGCAGGATGTGTAAATGCTATTTCATTAGAAGTAAGTCCTCTCTAGTTCTTGGATACAATATACTAGATAAACTCAAATATATCTAGATATATAGAAACAGAAAAAGAGAGCAGAGAGAAAGACTTGTGCAGAAAAGGGAGCAGTATATTAATATGCAGAGAGGAAAAACTTCCAGAGAACGATAAATAGTCTCTGTGCACTTAAAAGCCTCACATACAAAAAAGGAAAAAGATAATGCACATATAAAAAAGGAAAAAGTGAATAAAAGAAAATTAAGGATGGGGAGAAGGAAAACTAAAAATTAAGAAGTTGCAGAGATAAGTGCTTCTGGAAACCAGAAGGAAAGACACTGGTAATTTAAACTTGCTTCTTAATATTTTAGCATTCACAGTTCGAATCTGAATTTGAACAAGTTCAAAGTTTTCTGCCAGACAGAAAAAAAAGCCCTGTGGTGTTTTCTGGTAAGTCAATAAATACCTTGTGTCATCTCTTTATGTCCCAAGACATAAATAATTTTGACTCTTTTAGAAATCTCAGTCTTTAATTTTCAATGTTGTTTCTTTTAACTGCTTCACATATTTCCTGACATCAAGAGACTTCTAATTGATTAGTTACTTCTATTAACTTCATCAAGTCCTTTTCCAACAAGTATTCTGGGGAAAATACAGAGAACCTTCCCAACGTATGCTATAAATTAAGCAGCCTAAAACATTCCAAGAAACTGAAGTTGATCTGTTTTTTCTTTCCAAGCAGAAGTTGAAAGCCCTATAATTATTTTTTAAAATTAAAACTATGTGTACACTTTGATTGGATCAAAGGTCATGAGATTAAATAATGACTATTTAGCCTTGATATCAAAATAAACTTAGTACTCTCTGAATCTGATCAGAGGAACTGAGCACACATTTTTCAATTTCTGTACCAGTTTACAAGTTACCTTGGGCCTCAGTTTTTCGACTTTCAGATGCCAATGTTACAGACACTGTAAAGCTCTAGGTGACAGCATAATAACCCAAACCCAAATTATACTAGCTAAAAGTCTTCAAAATGTACCAAAGATCAGACAAATATCACTGAACACCTCTCTCTTTGGAAGATCCAAGACACTTCTGTGCTATCAGACAGAAGGGGTTATAGAACAAATCATCCCCTCTCCCTTCATGCATACTTCTCACTAATTCAAGCCCACTTAAATGCTTGATGAAGCTAGAAAAGATAGATTTATCTTTAATCAAGCAGCATATTTCACTAGATTTCAAATTGAAGTATATTTGTAACAGGTTAATAGGAACAGAAAATCTGGAAGAATCGGAGCTTTTTACATAGACATCAAATTTCATTTAAAAGTTTCTCAAAAATACAAAGTCCAAAAGGTTTTTTCTCAGTCCAGCCAGTAATATCCTTAGTGTGGTCCAGTGGCTTGAACAAAGACTACAGTTAAGTATAATGCTACTGAACTGATACTCTAACTCTTAATCCAACAAAACTTGTTCTACAGGGCTACAGGAGATATGTCTGAGCAAAGTGTTCAGGTTTCTTCACCTACTGCACTGCTATAAATTCAATTCTTTAAGCAAAAATCATCAGAAAAAATTCTTTTTATTTCCCATGAAAGATTTTGCATTTGATTCATTTGCTATCTTGCAAATCCTGAAAAAAAATATTTTCAGTTGTTTTTGACAGCAATGGGAATCATATCTGTTGCTCCTCAGGAAGGTGCACAAACTTTCCCCCCACAATCAGGGTATAGCATATTTTCAAACAGAATATAAAGCTTACCTTAAAGAAAGTCATGGTTGCTCCATCTTCAACTGCCCCATATTCTATTTTTGTCTGCTTGGCCAAATCATCAGCAGAATCAATAGGGGATTCCATACGTTCCACTGTCAGAAAGGCGGCTAGGTTAGCAGTGTACGAGGAAATGATGATAAGAGTGAAAAACCACCAAATGCCTCCCACTATCCTGGTAGAGAGGGCTTTGGGCATGAGCTCAGAACCTAACAAAAACCAGGGGAGAAAGGTGAAACCAATGCACAGAAAACAATAAGTGTTCAGCACTTTTTGCCACAGTGGGGAGATGGAATCACTGTGCAAAAAAATCTTTAAGCTACAGGCTTACATGTACTGCTTGTACAAAAACACACAACTGAAATGAAAAATAAGAACTGATTACACTTATAAAGACAGATCTTTTTGGAGTTGTGGGAATCAAAAGATAGTAATGGGAGACTCAATGATCAGTGCCTTATATATATATATATATTTAACAATGTGAAAAAAGTCAGTACTTGAACCAGCTTTCCAGAAAAATCCTGGCTGGACTGAATCTCTAAGTTAATGGTAATACTGAAACACTTGTACAGTTCTTTATCTTCAAGGCACCAAATAAGTATTTTTTAAGTATTTTG